>NC_051079.1:23478946-23488946 GCF_004664715.2 Peromyscus leucopus
CCCATGATTTGTCATGTGAGGTAGCAGTTAAGAACTGGGGAGAGTCTGGATTTTACCTCCTTGTAACCTCACAAGCAGCACCATGGATGTTGACAGAAGGAAGACATCGCAGTCCCGGGCTAGCATCAAATACTTACTTAGCAGTAGCTAGACTATAGGAATTTGTACCAGTTTCTTAAACCTCAGCTGCCATGGGGTGGCCAAAGAAGACCGGTTGTTACCTGCACTCACAGTGGACTGCTGTTACAGAGGGAAACCTCTGCTTAGGGAACTTTTCTATAGACATTAAGACTATCTGTCCTTTGCCCCAGAAAGAGAGACACTCTCTCCCAAAGCTGTCCACTGTACAATCAATCATACATAAATGTTTTCAGAGATCTGAAACTAAGAGGCTTTGGCCACAAGCCTCGCAGAAGCAAGAGACCCGTAGAGTGGTGTTCCCCACTGATCTTCCCTCCTTTTCTGTACTGTGGTGACTTCTGAATTCATCTGCGCATGAGTTTACTTCATTACCCACCTAGTAATGTAACACTCGGGAAGAGGTCATACCGCATCTAATTAAGGCCACTGTTACTAAAATTTCAAGCAATGTGATGGGGTCATTTTGTAGTTGTGATGTCAACCATGCTTCTGGGGTCTCAGATGCAACTAACTGTACCCGTAAGCCAGTGGTGCTTTCTGAAGGAAGTCAAGTGGGTTTTTCCCTTTGTTTCTTGGCTTGAGACATTAATGTAAGTTCAGTTAAGTGTCTCAGAACGTGTACAGGTTCCACCTTGGCCAGCACAGTAAAAGTCTAAAGCTGTTGCTGAGGTCTCTCAATATGATCCACAGAAGCAGTAACCACACCAGGTCAGACCCATCTGGTGGTGACTGGCAGACTTGTTTTAAAATTGCATGTTGTTATAGTTACAGGGAAAGCCACATGGAGGATTTTTTTTCTCCTTGAGGAAAGCTCCCAGGTGAATCTGATAGATGAATATCATGAGCGTCTTTCCTTCCTCTGTGCCTGCTAAGATCTAATGTGCGCCCTTCTCTGAGAGCCAGGTTGGTAGCTCCACCCCACTGCCATAACGTTTGGTATGCCCTATTTTAGGAGCAGAAACTTCACTTTCAGAAAATCCACACTTGCCCCTAGGCCTATACAAGAGTCCATTGTAAGATGGTGAAGAACATCTTTATCAAACTTAGACAGTTTACTCCCTTGTTATTCACCAGACACCCAGCAAGCAGACTACAGTCTTTATGACCGAGGACTAGTCCCAGAGAGAACCATGGGTTCTGACAGAATTCAGTTTGGATTCTCCAGGCCTCTTCTGGCCTGGCTGTCACTGGAGGGTGGCCTAATCAGTGTGTCTTGAAGTTTCCTTAAGAAAGGAAGACGCTCGAGTTCAGATATAGTGAGGACAGATTTATAAAATCCTGGTGCTTTCCGTTGATTATTTCCCAGGATGCAGCTGAGAGATGAGTTCTTTCTGGAGACAGCCATGAGAGGAAGAAGAAGTTGTTTTACAATTATTTTTATTTTATATATGTATATTTTTTCAGTGCTGGGGATATTGAAAACAGGGGACCAGGCATAAAAGGTAAGAGCTGCTGCTGGGCTTTATCCCCACCTCTGTCTCCCCTTTTACTTTTAAAACAGGATCCAAGTTGAATAGCCTGGCTCTGAATTTCCCCAGTACCCTGGGTACAGGAACATCAATCCTGTTGTCTCAGGTTCTCTTTAGCGAGGATTTCAGGCCTATGCCCACCAGGACCTTGTAGAAGGTTGTCTTGTAGAAGGTTTCTCTAACTTTCCACGCTGCAGAATGTTATATGTCCTCTACTAAGAGGAATTAAAAAAGCCCCCTGGATACTTCAACAACCATCCCATTGTTCTGAACATCTGCTGTTGAGTGGCTTTTATAATAAAGATGACACACTTTTTAAGACTCCAAAATGGATCAAAACCGAGAGGAGAAAACAGATGGATTTCAAGGGCTATAATGGTGTGGGTTAGAATTGGCTGATGGTCTCATAACAGTGACATCAAAAAGTTTCCGGGGGTGGGGGGCAATGATAGAGGAGGCTGAAAGGTCCAACCCAGTCAGTCTGTGGGGAGCAGGTGGAATACACCTTGCATACACTGTAGTCACACCTATGATAAACAGGTCAACTTTGAGCAACAGTTGCAGGCACAGCCTGAAGCAGTAGTGTGGGAAACAGAAGCAGGGCTCCTTACTGCCTTCCTATCCTAGGATGGTGGACATGTTGGCATGTCTGGTAAGATCAGAGCTCTGTGCAGAAATGGTGGCAATCTGAGAGACACAGCAACTTGATTTCAGTTGATCTTGTAAAATAACAGGCTCTCGCTGTGTGTGGCTTCTACTTGAGTAGCCCAGATGTTCAGATGAACAGCTACAATTTCTTTCCACTGTTCATATCCTTAAAGAAGAAATAGCCAATTGGCAATTTCTCAAGACTCTGAAAAAGTAAAGCAAGCTGTATTAAAGGGAGTACTAGCTAAAGTGTTATAAGAATGGGCTTGTGTTCTTCCAATTGAAGACAATGATTATGTTTGCTTCGGGTTCTGCATTGATGACACCGAGGCTGATGCCACTTGGCTGCAGGATAATTGAGCCATGAATGAGCCAGGCTCAGTCACTTAGAAGAACCTCTGTGAACTGTGAGGATTTCATTGAGTCAACAGCTTTGCTTCAAGCAGCATACCTGGAAATAAGGTTTCCCTCATGAATTTAGCTACCACTTCATGTAAAGCCAAGATCCTGCTTGGGCAAGGATGGCATTTCCATTTGATCAGTGAGGCTAGTGGTGGAATATGATGAGCTGATTCAGAGCAGGATTGGCAGGCTAGAGAGTGACAAGGTCTCCACTGATCAGATGCTCACTGCCGACAAGAGCCCAGTAAGCCTTTAGCTGCTTCCAAAAGGTATGCCCCTGGGAGGCAGCTGAGGGAAGTGGCCAATCCGATCCCAGTAGATACTCCTTTCCCTAATACTGCAATCACAGAAGCATATAGTTCACAGGGTTAATGTGGTTGTTGGAGCTGTCTTGGGGTGGTGTAGAAGGTCTAGAGTTAGCCATTTACATGGTCCATTGCACTTTCTTGGCATGCAGTTTTCCCTGGTAGGATTTCTCCTAAAACCAATGGAACTGGGAAATAAAAGCATAAATTATTGGTTCCAGATGTCCCTTCAGATGTAGAAGTAGCAAACACAATATACTGAATTGGTTCAAAAGGCACACTACAAAGTCACACATATAGTCCCTACTATGGACCTGGTCTAATCATTGTTGGGATAATTCTTGTATACATTATCCTTCATGGAACTTCATGGGTGATGAATTGAGCACCTGGATCTAACAGAGCCAAAAAAGTTTCCTTTCAAGACATAAAAAATGTCGTTTCCTCTGATATGTTTTGGCTTATTCCTACTATTATAACCAGTTATCAATCATAGATTCCATCCGCATGATGATCCCACCTTCTTGTACAGAGCATTAGACAAGCCCCAGATAGTTAAAATTTCTTCAGTTGAGCCACAAGCCATTTCCCAACATTTATAACTGAAAGTAAATGCAAAGATATACTTAGGGTATAGATGTCTTTCAACCTCATTAGGCCCCTTGTTATTTCCCTTCCTCCCTTCCCAAATTGCCTTAAGAGTAAGAATGGTCAAGATGTGTCTGCAGTCTCCCCCTTCTCTAGTGGAAGGACACTGCTCTTAAGTAATCCATTTTAATCCAGGGAACCGAATGCTCCTTTTCCATGGTGACATCTAAGAATCCATGTGCTGGGATTAACCTTAATAATCTACTATATTATTTTGGATGTATTTTATCTAGTGAATTGCCTTATTACTATTGTAAACCCAGCCCAGGACAGCAAAAGCTGATAGAGTATTCAACACCTAATCTATGCTTCCTCATGAGTGTTTAGCCTCTGGTATGTTATATTAGAGATGAAGGTAAATTTAAAAGGATTTAGTAGCTAGGCATGTTATCAGGTAGTCAACATCCAAGTCCCCTGTCCTTTAGCAGAGGAAGTGAAGAATGGATGGAATGTGAACCCTCACCTTGGGGCTTGGGTTCTAGTAGTCTGGGATTAGAAATAGATATCAAGTATTTACTGGGTATTTGTTTTCATTCATCCATTGTGATGTAAAAGAAGAAGAAGAATAGAAGGAGAGGAGGAAGAGGAGGAGAGGGAAGGAGGAGGAGGAACTTGATGGTGAATTGAGCTTCAAAGTTAGAAAGCGCAACTATAGAGGAGTAAAATCGGAGCTAAAGGTAAAAAACCTAAAATAGATGTGAGAATCTTAGTGGATTAGTAGACTGAGAAGCCAGAGCTTTGAGACAGGCAGTCTTTACAGGCGGTGGGTATCAAACTATCCTGGAAGAACAGGTTTAAGATAACCATCTTTCACTTGGTCTTCTGAAATCTTCTAGCTGGCTTCCTTGATCCAAACTCCCCTGCCAGTTCCTGCCTCGTGTGGCTGCCAGAGTTCCATTTATGAAATTCAAGTCTGGTTATGTCAGTATGCAGCTTGCAAACCTTTCTTTGGCCTCCCGAAGTTAAAGGACAAAGTCCAAGCTCTTTGCATGACATTTAATGTCCTTCCCAAGTGCAAAGTCTGCTTGCAGCCTCACCTCCTGTCTCCCTGCTCTGTACGCAGTGTTCCAGCAACATGGAATCATAGGCATATCTTTCTTCTAGGTATACTTTGGTCTTTCATACTTGTTTGGCTTAGTTTCCTTGCTTGGAATGACCTTGTCTTTTTTGTGCCTGGGAAAATACAAGGCTAAACTCAGTTATCTACATAACATAGTTATCTAACCTGCACCCTTTGCTTCCTTAGTATCATATGCACAGTGATTTTGATGTATTAGTGCACTTTCTATGACTACATTTTCCATCAGACTGTGACCTTGCTTAGGGATTTATTTATTATAGAAGCCTACTAAAGTCTTTATCTTCCCCTACAATCAGCATTTGTTGAATGAATTAATATATTATGATGTACCAAATTGTATCTTTAAGGTAATAAATATTTTATATTATGTTAAAAATCATACAAGGACCCATGTTATATAGACAGTGCAAGATTAGACTCAGTGGGTTATTTGCAACAATAAAATCTCAACAACATGACTATCTGAACATGAGCTGAACAAGGACAACAACAGACGTACCAAAGAGGACAGGGGACATCACACAGTGCCTCAAACCTTCACGAAGAACTTCCAGCAACTAAGAAAAGCTGAGAGTGGGAGAGATAATCTCCCCTAGAGAAGAGCTCACCAATTACATAGAGGTAACAGTACACAGACCGAGCAGGTGTGTTAAAGAGTGTATACGTGCATATATGTATATGCATATATGTGTGTGTATGTATGTATGTATGTATGCATGTAACAACAATAAGAAAAAAAGTCCATGAATTTAAGAGAGCAAGGAGGGGTGTATGGGAAGTCTTGGAGGGAGGAAAGGATGTAATTATATTATAATCTTAAAAATAAAGAAATATTTAAAAATAAAAGAACATGAAGTTGGGAAGGGGTAGGAGTATTGAGTGGATCTGAGAGGTATTAGGGTAAGTGGATGATGAATAAGATCAAAATACATTCTATGCATGCATGAAATTGTGAAAGAATTAATGAAAGCATTATATTAAAAATAATGTAAGGGCCCAAGAGTCTGATTACTTCATATTATATATTCAATTTTTATTTTGTGCGGTGCAAAGATAGTGCTGTAATTATGTGATCTAATCTGATGGCTATTGAGCTGTTAGCCAACATTACCCAAGTGACAACAGGTGACCATTTAGGGAATGCCTTGTAAAGAAAGAAACATGGGTCACAGATACACTGGCTGCATCCTGTCTCCTGCTACTACTACTTGCTCCCAAATGTAGAACATCTCATCTTTCTTTTCTCTTTGTACATACTCCAGCTTTTAATTTCTCCTGTGGGTTAGAAAACCAAAAATCAAAAATCAATAGAATGTTTAGGATCAATGCTTAAAAATATAACACTTGTTTATGGACACAACATTTAAAGTTCTGAAAGAACCTTCCTAAAACATATTTATTGGGCCTCTGGCCATAAATCCAGTCTCTGGGGAGTGTACAGTACATTCAGCATGGACATTTCATGCAAAATCACAGTAAATGGATGCCCTCATAACCTTGATGAAATGGCGTGATTTCCTGGTGACTTGGGCATTGTACAGCTATTTTGTTAAAAAAATTGACAATGATCTTAACTTATTGTAGTATTGAAATGAAATTAGGGGAAATTTTTGTGTCCCTAAATACTCTTTCTGGCCTTATACCCTTTCCCTGGCACTAAACTGACAGCTAGGACATAAAAGGTGTATGTATCACTCACATTGGTAGCTGTTTGCAGGAATGCCCACTCATCCATGGCAGACGCTCATCAAACATGCCTTCAAAGCAGCAAAGACTCTCACTATATGCAGAAGACATATACTGAGTGAGAAACAACGATTAGTGAGCCCTGGAGAAAACACCCATTTTCCATTTTACTCCAGAGAATAAGGATGCTTGCTTGTCCTTCCTTCTCCTCTCTCCTCTCTCTCTCTCTCTCTCTTTCTTTCTCTCTCTCTCTGTCTTTCTCCCCTTCCTTCCTTCCTTCCTTCCTTCCTCTTCCTTCTTTCTTTCCTTTTTTTTTTGAGACAGGGTTTCTCTGTGTAGCTTTGCACTTTCCTGGAACTCGCTTTGGAGACAGGCTGGACTGACTGCCGCCTCCTGAGTGCTGGATTAAAGGCGTACGCCACCACGCCTGGCAAGGATGCACTTTCAAGTAAGAAATACATCTCAGCTGAAGTGAAGAAAATCAAGCAAATATTAATTGGGTAAGGTGACAGGCTCTGTGCGCCGGCTCATTCACTGGGCATTCTACCTCTTCCTACCTGCTGAAGGTCGTTTGAACAATGCACTTCTACATTTCCTTTCGATTAGTGTGCCGCCATGTAATTTACTTAGATCCTGCTGTCAGATGTCCCCCAGGAAGACTGGAATTGTAAAAGGAGGAATCTGGAGCTCTTCCTCTAGTGAGAGTCTGACGAGCCTCCTGGAGCCGAAAGCTGGTCCTCTGGAATTGCTGTGAAGGGAGACGTGGTGTTAATATGTAAGCACTGGGTGCTGTCTTGGATTGCAGTTGCAAGGGTCTTATCCATACATTTTGTGATGTCACTGGACACTTTTCAAATCTGCCTTGCTTGTGGCTAGGTCGTAGCCAAGCCCTGTGTTCTGCTCTTCTAGAGGTTTGTGATCAACCAAGAATCCCTCTGCTGTTTTCTGTTTGTGGCCAGGAATTCTGCCTGTCTTTCTTGTACCAACCACACAGTCTCTGTTCTAAGCAGGGGAGAGAGCATTCAACACAAGAGAAACAAAAATCACAGGCTGGAACTAGCGACTGTGGCGTTGAAACAACGAAGTGGTAGCTTTGGGAGGGAGAAAGTTTTAAGTTGCGTCCCTGCCTTTTCTGTTATTCACAAGTATAGAACAGATGACTAAGACAGTTTAATGCAAAGAAGCTAGAGTCTGCGTGATAACTATGCACACTTCATAGGCAGACTATGACATAATGGCCTGAATTCTAAGATAGGAAACACTTTTGGCCATGAGGTTTCTCATATCTTCTCTGGTTACAAATTAGCTCAAGGTCAACACATGTATAAAAGTAAATTATGCATGGGCCACATTTATCGAATGGTTCTTAGCACTTTATATCATATCCTTTTACAGCTTCACTGAGTTGATTCACTATAACCAACGCATTCCCTAGGCATCTTGGTACTCACAGCTCCGTTCTAAAACACTGTTTGCCAAACTAACCCAGACTTATAAGTAGTAGACACAGAGATTAGGTGTTCAAGCCAGACAGGGTCCCAGCACTGAGAGGGGAAGTGGATAAGAGCTCCCACCCCTAACCAAGAAACTATCTCCAATTAGCATCTATTAGTTTTCTCCAATGGAGTCTCACTGGGAACATTAAGCAACTTAACGGCAGGCTCCATGCTCATCAGTAGATGGCCAACACTAAAGGAACTCAGTGGTATTTTTGTAGACTTTTTTTTATGTCTCATACCGCTTTGTTTGGACACTTCTTGTCTTACTGGTCTTTTGTTTGAATATTATGGTTTCCAATTTTGTGTTTTTTATGGGGTTTTTTTGGTTTATGTGTGTGTGTGTGTGTGTTGTGCTTTCTCTTTGTTGTTCATTTTTTAATTTTTGTCTTTGTTTTGTTTTCTTTTTGGCCTGTTTGTACAAAGAGAAAGAAAGAAGGCATGGAGTTGGGTGGGTGGGGTGTGTCTTGATCCGTGTTCTATTTGTGAAGAGAAATCATGACCACAGCAATTCTTAAAAGAAAGCATTTAACTGGGACTTGCTTACAGTTTCAGAGGTTTAGTCCATTATCAGTATGGTGCTAAGCATGGCAGCAGCATGCGCTGAGAGGATTGCTGAAAACACCAAAGCCCACCCCCCAAGTGACACACTTCTCCAACAAGGCCACACACACACCAAGATCACACCTCCTAATCCCTCTCAAGAAGAGCTACTCACTAATGACCAAGTATTCAAATCTTTAGGTCTGTTGGGGTCATTTCTATTCAAATTACTCCAGGTGTGGTGGAGGATCTGGGAGGATCTGAGAAAGAGAAATTGTGATCAGAATATATTATATGAAAAAATTATTTTCAATAATAAATAAATAGAAAACCAACTTGATTTTAAAAAAATCTATACAACTTTGAAGCATAAAGTCCAATGGGAGTTATCTTTCTTACCATGCTCAAATTTGGAATATAATATATTTCAGATTAAAAATTCTGATATGAATGTGGTGGCATGGATGAGGGAAAGATGCCTTCCTCCCCACTCCCTCACCAACTGGGCAGGCAGAAGAGCTGATCCAGCTCTTCACTAACTGCAGGACTAGAGAGAGCAGGCCTAGCATCTCCCTAGGCAGCACAGTGGAGTTGACCCTGTTGACAGAGCTGAGGGTGAGTCAGCCCTGAGACTGAGAGTGTGGGAGTTTTGTCCCTGCCCCTCATCTGCCAAAAGGTGTCATGAGCAAGGGGAGACATCCTTTCCCCCTGCTCCCCTGCCCCTCATCACCCGTGACAGGTTGAGAGAACTGGCCCTGAGGTCATGAGACTCAGCCCAGCATCTCACTGGCTCCTTCACTAGGGAGAGCAGGCCCTGCACCTTGCCTGGGTACCACAGTAATGCTGATCCAACGCGATGGTGCACTGGTGAGCCTGCCCTGAGGTTATACGAGTGGGAGAGCTGGCCTTGCACCCCTTGTCTGCCATGTGGTGATGGTCTCTCCCCCTCACCCCTTGCCATCTGTGGTGGACGAGAGAACTGACCGTGCCCTTCTTCGCCCACTCAGGAGAGCAGGTCCTGCACCTCACCTGGGCAATGCAGTAGAACTGACCCTGTTGAATGGGGTGTGGGAGAGCTGGCCGGGAACATAAGCAGGAGAGATCTGGCTCTGCTCTTCATCTGCCATTCGGGGGCATGGGCAAGGGAGAGAAGCCCCCCTACTCCACACCCCACTGAGGTCACGAGAGCTGGAGAACTAACCCTGCCTCTCACCAACTGCAGCACTCTTAAGAGTGGACCCTACACTTCACCTAGGCAACACAGTAGAGCTGGTCCTGGTGGTGTAGGTGTGGGCAAGCCAGCCCTATGACATGAGAGCAGGAGAACAGGCCCCGCCCCTTGCTGCTTACTACATAGGGTGAGCTTGCCAGGGTGGTGCTGGAGAGAGGATGCAAGCTGACCAACAGAGCAACCACCCAGACCTAGAACCAGGCCTATGAGTAGGCCCATCCAATTATCCACCCCATCTGTGATCTGCTGGAGCGTGTGAAGGGGCCGGTCCTGCAGATTCAAAGCTGCAGGATCTCCACGACACAGGATAACAGCACGATATCCAAGAGGAGTCCCAGTGAGGGCCCAGG
>NC_051079.1:23489446-23500328 GCF_004664715.2 Peromyscus leucopus
GTTCAAGTTCTGCCTAGTCTACAGAGGGAGTTCCAGGACAACCATGGTCACATAGAGAAAATCCTATCTTGAAAAACCAAAAGGAAAGAAAAAAGAATATGTTCACTGCGGTGAAAGTAATTCAGCTCAGAGGTGCCAGTTAGGGATGGACGATTCTGCAATAAAGTGTGCTGAATTGCAACCCAGCCTACTGTGCACACACACCCTGCCTCAGGTTCTGTAGTGTGGGAGGACAGGGCAGGGGCTAGGCTCTCACCCTCTGCTTGTGATTAAAGTGGTTCTGAGCACTGAGGGAACCTGAGGAACAAGGAGACTCCCCACATCCAGGATCCTCCCAGCTCACCTCTGCCCCAGTGAGGCTGGTTCTGTATTCTCCAGACAGGCCAGACTCATACCCATCTGCTTCTTACTAAACTTCTGATGGGCCTCAGGTACACAACACTGACCAGATCACAACCTTGGACTTTTGATTTATTTTTATTATCTTGTGACTACAAGCCTGGCCCTACAAAGAAACTACCTGCCTTCTGTTAATGAGTGTAGGAACATCACACCTTGGCCTTTGTGACTAATGTCAAGTATAAAAAGAATGTGGGGGCTAGAGAGCCATGGCTTGGAGTCTGCTGCATAAGCACAAGGAGCTTTGTTTGGACCCCCCACACACATGTAAAAAGCTGGACACAGTGGCACATGTCTATAACCCTTTTGTGGGGGTATGAGGTGGGTAGATAGGTGGATACCCAGAAGTCACTGGCCACCTAGATTAGTCAGTTGTCAAGCTCAGACTCGGGGAGAGACTCTGTCACCAAACATAAGGTAGAGAATGATGGTTGTAGAATATTATTTTAAGCTGTGTTACTCTTGTTTATGTTGCATTTGTTTAACTCTGCGAAGCTGTGCTACTGTGCCTGTCTGTCTAAAACATCTGATGGTTCAATAAACAGCTGAATGGCCAAGGGTAGGCAGGGCTGGCAGGCAGAGAGGATAAATAGAAGGAGAAATTTGGGGGGAAAAGAAGGAACATATGAAGGAGGAGGAATCAGGGGCCAGCCACCCAGTTACAAAGCAAGCCATGGAGTAAGAGTAAGATTTACAGAAGTAAAAGAACGGGAAAAGCCCAGAGGCAAAAGGTAGACAGGATAATTTCAGTTAAGAAAAGCTGACTAGAAACAAGCCAAGCTAAGGCTGGGCATTCATAATTAAGAATAAACCTCTGTGTGTGATTTATTTGGGAGCTGGGTGTCTGGGCTCCCCAAAAGAGCAGAAACAAACAACAACAAACGGTAGAAGAAGACACCCATCGCTGACCTTGGTCCTCTACACTTACAGGCACGTGTACCCCTGCATACACACACACACACACACACACACACACACACACACGTGTACTATGCATACACAGAGACAGACACATACACAGAAGTAGTGTGGCAAGGCCTGGCAAGGTGGTGTGTTCACATGGTGCACACCCTGCTACAAATGGGATGGCAGCAGGGGAATTGTGAGTTTGAGGCCAGCAAGGCCAGCATAGGGGACTCAGCCTGGGGCTTCCTAAAATGTCAGATCATGTAACGGCATGAACACCCGAGGAACCAACACCCAACCTGAAATCTGGGGCCTTTCCCCTGGCTTCTGCGCCGCTGAGTGGTCTGCCCTCCACCGTCCTCTCTCAGCTCCACAGTGGCCACCAACCTGAATCCTGTATGCATTCATGTCCCTTTATTTTCTTTGCTCTGACCTCCCATTTCTCAGTCCTAACATGAATGTTAGATTTTAATTAATCCTCTGATTTTAAGAGGGTGTCATGCTGCATGGAATCTTCTAGATGATGACCCTTTACCTGTACTTTTAGGGGTCATCACATAGTATTTTGGCTGTTGGGTGATCTTCCATGGCATGTACTGCGGCACAGTTTGCCCACTGGGCTTCTGGCAATTGAACATCCCTGATAGAAACACTTCTGTGTGTGCGTATTTCTTGGGTCTATAACAAGTGTGAATGCTAAGTCAGAGGGCATGCAGAGAGTTATTCGAGCGTTTTCCAAATTCACACCGGGACCACCAGCAGGCACACAGAGATTGTGAGTATTCATCTTCTCTGGTACTTGGCATTATCAGATTTCTGAGTGTTGCTTAGAGGGGTAGCCTCAAGGGCAGCTCAGCATGTTCTGCTTTCTGCTCAGCTGCCCTTCAAGGTCCAGAGTTATGGACACCTGACTGAGAAGTCCCCCTGGACTAGCGCATGTCCTCGTCACTGGGCCACCTGAGTGTTTGATGTCTTCAGCCACCTTCCCTTGACTGCAACATCAGGTACATATGATATCTTTCTAACTCTCCCAGGAGCTCTAAGTACATGGCATTGCACATCTCTGATCCTTCAGTTAATTAATGCTGCTTGAACAAGACAGAGTTCGTGTTCACAAAGATCAGAGGTATCACACATCATCTGTGAGGGAGGTAGCCGGGTCCCTGAGTCCTCAGGAGACCAGGATAGAAGTGAGCCCACTAGTTTGTGGTTGCATCAAAGTGTAGGTAGGGAGGCTAACTACCCACCTTGTGAAGGCCTTTCAGCAGTGGTCGCTTGGAGTGTGACTTCTCCCAGCAGGCTTGCTTGGGGCCTCTGGGGTTTGAGCTGTGTCAAGGGTCAGGGACTGAGGATTTCCCTGGAGGCACAAGGTTGGCCTTCAGCTGGAAGGGGATCAAACCACCAGTTTACTGGTGGGCAGGCTCTGGAGGACCAGTCTGAGTACTTCAGAGATGGAGGGAAACTTCAGGCTCTCATCAGGGAGAGGAGAGCCTAGAAGGTTTTCCAGAATGTTCCAGCATATGAACTCAGGTACTACCGGCACATGACTCCAACCATGTGGCATGATACCTCAGGTACCATGTGCCAAGACAGACAGGTGAGGCAGAAGTGGATGGCCAAGTGAGCTGCTTGGGAACTTGGGCAAGAGTGTTGGGAACTCTAGCCTATTAAAATCCGGATGAGGCCTTTGTCTCTTAGAAGAAAGATCGAGTCCAAATAGAGGCAAAGATTAGGCCAAGGAGCCAGACCTCCTCCTACACACCTGCCCTCATTGGAGATACTTGGGGACCCGTGAAGTTCATTCCCTGGCCTGGTGGAAAGGACTGTAATCCCAGCTAGGGGTTAGATTTGAGGCTGGAGCGTAAGTAATGTCTGGCTGTGTTCCAAAGTGAGTTCAAGGTGAGCCTGGGTAATCTGATGACAGTCTTTTTTTTTTTTTTTTTTAAGATTTATTTATTATGTATACAGTGTTCTGTCTGCACATATCCCTGCAGGCCAGAAGAGGGCACCAGATCTCATTACAGATGGTTGTGAGCCACCATGTGGTTGCTGGGAATTGAACTCAGGACCTCTGGAAGAGCAGCCAATAACTCTTAACTGCTGAGCCATCTCTCCAGGCCCCTGGTGACAGTCTTAAAATAAAAAGCAAAAAGGGACAGGGGTGAAGATGTTGCTCAGTGGTAGAGTGCTTACCTGTTATGTACAAAGCCCTGGGTCCTTCAGAATTGCAATAAACAATAAATACCTGTACATGGGAAACAGGTGGGAGAGGAAAGGGCCGGTCCAGATGCTGTCCTTCTGAGCCCGTGGTGTCCCACGTTAACTGGGTTCTTCCCTGGCCTTTGTTCCCAGGGAGGTTCGAGTGGGACCCCGGTACCTCCTGTGCCAGCGTTCTTCTGTTGAGATACACAACACTCCCTTTCATCTCTTCAGTTTAGTGTAAGCACGTGCTGACCCTGCATCCTGTTTAATCTTGCTAATATTTCAAGTCACAAGTTTCCTCGTGGGTCCCCAGCCTGAGCTGAATCTGAGTGGAACCCAGTTGCTTCTGACGGGATTCCCTGTCACTGACGGTCCACCCCAGAGTGAGGACCAGCGTCCAGCGAGTCAGTGTGAAGGCATTTGAACAATTCCGGCTGTAGAGCGAGGGGATTGAGGACATGGAAGAGCCACATTGCAGGGGCCTGATATACTTTTCTTTCTTTATTTTATTTATCTGTTTGTTTGTTTTGGTTTTTTTGAGACAGGGTTTCTCTGTGTAGCTTCGGAGCCTGTCCTGGATCTCACTCTGTAGCCCAGGCTGGCCTCGAACTCACAAAGATCCACCTAGCTGTGCCTCCCGAGTGCTGGGATTAAAGGTGTGTACCACCACCGCCCGGCTCTGATATACTTTTCTTAACACAGCTTCACCAACCTATTCTAGGCGCTCCTTCACCCTATCTACTGCGCATGTGGACTCCACTTGAGAGATGCTGGAGGGGCAAGAAGCCTGACTCGGCTCTTGCCCTCTGGAGGTCCAGAGGCTGGGGAGGAGAGTCTACACAGTGGCTATGACACAGCTCTTCTGTGTGTGTGTGTGTGTGTGTGTGTGTGTGTGTGGGTGGGGGGGCTGGGTTCAGTTGCCTTCATGTTTCCTGAACCCTGCCTCAAGAGGGCGGTACCCAACTCTGTGACGAGCAAGGTCAAACTGACTAAGTGGTCTACATTCCCTGCTCCTTGGTGTCCTGGTCTGTCAGGGATGACACAAGAGCCACCTGTCACCAGGCCTGCTGTATGTTAACTGTTTCACAGTTCACCACAGTGAAAACTCTTGCAGCGCAGCCAGAGGCCACCGCCACCCCCACGGAATCGAAGTGAAAGCTCGCTGGGCTTGCTCCGTTTGCTCGGTTTGTGGATCCTGTAAGAGGCAGAGCATGCCACCATGTCATTAATGCTTGGCTTCTGAGTCCCAGTTTCTCCATCCCCGGATTCTGCCTCCAGGGCCCCAAAGGAGATGTAATGACATCTTTTTTTTTTTTAGTGTCAAATGCCTGGAACCAAGCCTGCACCCATGTGGGTTCCTGACGAGAGACATCTAGTGTGGCACCACAGGGATCCCTCACATCTCCCTGCTACCTCCCAGATGAAACATAGGCACCCATTTCCCCCTTGTATTAATTAATACATGTGCCAATGTGCTTAAGGAAAGTAGCTCAGCCTGAGTCTTGCATCTCTAGGGACCCAGGCACGTCTGGCAAACAGACTCCCAGATGCGAGGCCAGGCTCTGCCAGCCAAACAAAGGAGAGGAAATGATCCAGGAAACTCTGACAAAAAAAGCAATTACTTGGTCTGACGTGCATGGGTGGCTCCTGCCAAGACTGGGCCTCTCTGTGTCTATCACCTGAGAGATGGTCTGTGCAGAGAGAGAGAGAGAGAGAGAGAGAGAGAGAGAGAGAGAGAGAGAGAGAGAGAGGGAGAGAGAGAGAGAGGGAGAGGGAGAGGTTTGGCTAATGGCTTCCACTAGCCTTAACAACAGGCGTCGAGGCTGAGTTCCACTGAGCAGCACAGGTCCTCAGGTGTTCAGCTCTGTGCAGCCCCTTCCCAAGTCAGGGCTCCCCTCCCCTTTCCTCTTCTGGAAGTTTCTCTCCCCTCTGATACTCGCCTGGGCCTGGGGGTGGACCATCAGCTAATCCCACTTGGGATCCTACTGCCGGGGCTGTCATTTAGTGGTCACTGGGCCTCTTACAGTTCCTCAGCCTCCTACTCATTCCCTCTGGTTTTCACTCACAGTGGCCCTGTGAGCCAGGCATTAATGTCGCCAGTTCAGATAGGGAGAAGGGAGGGGGAGGGAGGGAGAGGGAGGATAGAACGGGTTCATTCCAGGCTAGCAAAAGCGCAGCCAGCAGCCAGCCAACACAGGAGACCCCAACTTCAGCTTCCTCTCTCTGTGTGTGCATCCACACTCATGTGTACGATGGTAGGTACTGTGTGCATGCCACAGTGTCGTGCTTGTGCTTGGGTATCATTCCTCCACTTCTGTCTTGTTTGGGAAAGGGTCTTTCTTTTGCTGTCTGTGGCTATGTACACCACGCTAGCTGTTGGTTTTAAATGAGGTGCTTGTTACCATGTGAGAAGGGTCATGAGGCATGACAAAACCCAGTATCAGAGCTTTATTAAGAAGACGGGGGGGTGGGGCATGAAAAGAGTGACCTGGCCTGTGAAAACATGTGCAGGGAGAAAGAGAGAGGGGGAGGAGGAGTGAGCAGCAGAGAGGGGAGGAGTCTGTGTCTGGCTTTTTAAGGATTTCCCTGAACATGTGCATGTGGGCTCACAGAGCTATGCCATGCATGTGCATATTGCATAATCACACAGCTCACTGATGACTTTGCTGCTGAACTGCACATGTACAGTCAGATAGCTGGAGGAGTAGCAGAATTCTAACACGAGCTGCCCACGAGCTCCCATGGTATTCTCTCAGGTCTGTTTCCCATTTGGGCATAGGAACTCTGGAATTACAGACTTGTATTGCCAGCCTAGATTTATATAGGTTCTGGGGATTCGAACTCACATCCTCAGGCTTGCATGTCAAGCACTTACCCATCATCAGCCCATCCCTCCAACCCCTCAGGACTCTGCTCTCTGACTACTGATCTGATTGTGTCTTCCCACAACACCCTGAGCTCTTCAGAAAAACAAGTGAGTGCCACAGGAGTGAACTTATACTTTTAGTGACAGAATTCCAGGCCCCAATGAGAAGTGGCCATGGGAGGCCTTCCTGGAGCATGCCAAATTATGCCTCCCAGGCATCTGACTCCCATGGGTGGAGCTGGGGGGACAGGTCCAGTGTCACAATCTTCTTAAGCAAGACAGCATCTCCCTGCAGGGGTTTGGAATCCTGGCAACCAGCAAAAATTGGCAGAGGGGAAAACTGCCCAAGCTGGATGCTGTGATAGCTGCTCACTGGAAAGAGATGACAGGGAGATAGTTACAGCTGGCCCTGCAAACACTGGTTAGTTCTCCCTACCCTACAAGGAGACAGAAACCATTTTCCAGGTACATTGACAAGGTGATAGCCTCCTTGGTTATTCCACAGTCAACCTGTCTCCTGCATCCTACAGGGTCACTCATCAGGAGGGGATCGAAGCATCCAGTGAGCATCTTGTATTGGAGCAGAGCCCCTCTGCCTGATAGACTGGTCCAAGTGTCCCATAGCTAGGGGAGACTGTGTGCTGGCACATCTCTCTGTTAAGAGTCACTGGGCAAATGCATAGGGGCAACCAACCTGCCTCTTGCCTTCTCATTTTCATTTATTTTTTTCTTCCCTTGGTGAAGCTGCTTGGTGACATCAGCCTCCACATTTGCCTCTCAATAAATCTGTCCCTGTCAGCTCTGTCTCTCCCGAAGCCACTGGAATCTCAACGGAAGGTCTTTATAGACTCTGAAGTGTTCCAAGAGTTAAGGATTGTCACCCTTCTACTTTTCAGAATTGTTGGGTACTACATTCCCATGGAATTGCATGATGATTTAGGATGCCATGTAAAACAGCCGCTGTTGGGTAGTGGTGGCACACACACCTTTAATCCCAGCACTGGGGGGGCGGGGGAAGGTGGTGGGGGAGGGGGTGGGGGAGGGTCAGAAGGGGCAGGCAGATCTCTGAGTCTGAGGTCAGCCTGGTCTACAGAGCGAATTCCAGGACAGCCAGGTCTATATAGAGAAATACTGTCTTGAAAAACAAAACAAAAACAGCAGCAAATAAATAGATAAACTAATAAAGAGATAATAAAGACACCATAAAACAGCAAATCAAGTGTAATGTGAAATTTCAATGCTAAAATTTAAATACTTTAGAAAACGACTTTCTTTACAGTTATAAATGACTAGCTTTGGTGTGTCTTGTGACATTCATATATTATATTTTAGTGACTTATCATTCCTTCAGCAAGTGTTCCTTGATGTCCCAACTGGCCTCTGTGTCAGACAGGACCTGATGGTATGATAGTTACAACAGAACAAGCCTTGTCCTAGACTCTCAGCCTCAGGAGAAAAAGGGGTTCTGATCGCCCAGTAAGGCCCGAGGGAAGGGACGGGTGCTGTGTTCTCTAACAAACTTGTGCTCCGTGTCTGGTGTCTAAGTTATGTGACCTGCCTCCAGGGTTCCTCCAGTTTGCTCCAGTGAGTTTCATGCCACTGAAATCAGAGGCTGGCCCTTAATTTTCCAGACCTGATGATTTCCAACCTTACATGGATTCTTTCAGATTTTCATGTCATAGGGAGAGAAAAAAGCCCAAACAAAACGATTCCCGAGATTGACAACCAGATCTCCATTCCCAGAAATGCCTATGGCAGTTCCTCGGGGCTTCCCAACATCTGGTGTAGTGTGGACCTGGGGCCTCCAGCTTGGCTTTCTGGAGCCCTTCCTGGGGCCCACAGGAAACTAAGCCTTCTCCATCTCCAAGCAGTACACAGTCAGGGGTCAGAAACATCTGCTTGCCTCCTGAGGGATTATTTGGTCCTACCCCAGAGCCTCCTGCATTTGCACCAAACACTGGGGCTGGTGGCAGGCTTCACACCTCCACAGTGACAGTCTACCCCTTGGTGGCTGTCCAGGTGAGCGCTCTGCCCAGCCAATGGCTTTTGTCAGCCTGTGTTAGCGCCTGTGTTCCTGCCTGGCAAGTGTTAGTACTTAGCGCACGTTCGTCCTCCATGGGAGCACATCTTTGCTCTGCTCTCACCGAATCCCACTTCTAGATCTAATGGGGCAGCACTGTGTGTTCCTGGAAGCATCCCAAATGAGTGTGTCATCCTCAGGACTGTCAGGGCAGCGAGCATGGTAATGGGGTCTTTCTGCAGCACACTCAGTGAAGGATTTGTGGATTTGTTTTTATATTTTAGAGACAAGGGTGGGGGGATCTCATCTGTCCCAAGTTGGTGGTGAACTTGCTTTTTAAAAGGGAATGAACTTGAACTTCTGATTCTCCTGCCTCCACTGCTGGAGTGCTGAGATGACAGGTGTGTGCCACCAGTCAGCGCTGGGAGAATCCAATCTAGGGCTTTCTGCATGCTGGGGAAGCACTCTGCCCACCGAGTTACACCCCAGCCGGGGTCTCTGTGTCTTTGTAACTCCTATTCAGCTGTGCCACAGGCTTGTCTGCACTGGTGGGGCATGTCCCCCACATGAGTCAAGTGACTTAGTTACCCTGCAGGGCAGTGGTTCTCAACCTTCCTCACACTGCGACCCTTTGATGCAGTTCCTCATGTTGTGGTGACCCCCACAACCACAACGTTACTCTGTTGCGAATTCATAACTGTGATTTTGCTACTGTTAGGAATTGTAATGTAAACATCTGCAGGGGTCCGAACCACAGGTTGAGAACCACTGCTATTTAGGAGGGTGTTCTAGTTAGGCCATATCAACTTGACACAAACTAGAGTCACATGAGCAGAGGCTCCCCTTACCAGCCTGGCCTGTTGGCAAGTGTGAAGGGGCATTTCCTTGATTGATAATTGATCTGAGAGGGCCCAGCCCACTGTGGGCAGTGCCCCCCCTCCCCGGGAAAACGGTCCCAGCTTGTATCAGAAAGCAAGCTGGGCGACCCAGTAAGCAGGACTTCTCTGTGTTCTCTGCTCCAGGTCCTGCCTCTGTCTCGGTGTTCCGCTTTGGTCGCATTGTTTATCGTAGCACCAGGAAGCAAACTAAGACGGAAGAAGGGGGGCTCTCTTACTATTCTCGTTTTCCGGAGGCTGCGCAAACGACCCAGCAACCCACAGCTGTCATCACAGGTCTAGATTTACCCTCGGGATGCCTCGCCGGCTGCCATATTGTATGGTCTTCCTAGCTCTTCTTTGACAGTCCTTGTTCATCCATTGAGGTCTCTCGTGCTTACGTAGTTCCTGTTGGAGAAAAAGAGGAGGGACCCCTGAGCCCAGGGAAGTTGGGGGGCCCGGGGCATGTGGAGGAGGCCTGAGAGCCCCTCAAATCCTCCTGTGCCCGCCTCTCCGGTCTTCTCTGCGGAGATCTAGTGGGCATGCGTCTAGAGGTCTAGAGCAGCAGTGGCATGCATCTACCTGGGCCTTGTCTCGACAGTGATGCCTGTCAGCTGAGGGGACATGGTTGCATCTCCATTCTGCACCTCGGCTCTCTTAATTTTAATTATTTTTAACCCTATGTCTGTGTGGGGATATGTTCATGCAGGTTTCTGAGGAGTTCAGAGGTATCAGATCCTCTGGAGCTGGAGTTATATAAGCAGTTGTAAGCCACTCAGGGTGGGTACTGGAAACTCAACTTCTCTGCAGCAGCAGTACATCCTCTGAACCGTTGGGGCATTTCGTCATTTCTCCAGCCCCAGCCTTGTGTGTGTGTGTGTGTGTGTGTGTAGCCCTGGTTATATTGGAACTCAGTCTGTAGACAAGGCTGGCCTCCAACTCACAGAGATCTGCCTGCCTCTGTCTCCCGAGAGCTGGGATTAAAGATGTGAGCCACCACCACCTGGCCCCAGCTTGGTTTATTTTTAGATTGATTCATTTTTGGATAGCCCAGGCTAGCTCAGAACTCTGTCTTCCTGCCTCAGCCTCTCAGTGCTGAGATTACAGGTGTGTGTTCCCACGACCAGCTAGAGGATGCTGTTTTAAACTGTGATGTCATGCTCGCTCCTCCCACCGTCTCCCCCGCCATCGGTATCTCTTTCTAGATATTGGTCCTATTAAGTAGCTGCAGGGGGCCATGCTCATTAACTCCACAAAGGGAAAAAAGAGCATAGAAGTAGAACTTTTTGGCTTTTTTAAAATTTTTGAATATAGGTTGTTTCACTGAGGAACTTTCTGTGCTGTGAGGAATGTTCTACACCCTATTCAATTAGAATATAAAGCGTGTACGTATTTGTGTGTGTGTGCATGTGTGTGCATACTATATGTGTGTGTGTGTGTGTGTGTGTGTGTGTGTGTGTGTGTGTGTGTAGGCCAGAGGTCTACATGAGGTGTCTTCCACTCCTTGGGGGTCTAAATGTGGGTGCTGGGTCCTCATGCTGCTTTGACAGGTACCTGTCCCACAGAGCCATGGCTGCCGTCCTGTACACGTAGGACTCCTGAAAGCTTGAGATG
>NC_051079.1:24138328-24335828 GCF_004664715.2 Peromyscus leucopus
GCCTGGCCCCGGCGGCCATCGCCGCCGTCCCAATACTCGACTTCCCCAGAGCTTGAGTGCTCGAGATGCCGGAGCGGGTCTCGGGGTGCAGGTGCCCACCGCTCTCGGATGGGGGTGCTTCACGTCACTCCGGGTCCTCCCGGCCGGTCCTTCCATATTAGGGCTTCCTGCTTCCCATATATGGCCATGTACGTCACGGCGGGGGCGGAGCCGTGCTGTTCCAGACCCTTGAAATAGAGGCCGATTCGGGGAGTCGCGAGAGATCCCAGCGCGCAGAACTTGGGGAGCCGCCGCCGCGATTCGCCGCTACCACCGCCAGCTTCCGCCGCCGCAAGATCGGCCCCTACCCCAGCCTCCGCTGCAGCCCTGCGTCCACCACGGGCCGCGGCCACCGGCAGCCTGGGGGCCCACCTACACTCCCCCGCAGTGTGCCCTGCGCCCCGCATGTGACCCGGCCAACCCCCCCGGCGAGTGTGCCCTCAGTAGCTTCGGCCCCGGGCTGCGCCCACCGCCCAACATCAGCTCTCCAGCTCGCTCGTCCGGGATGGCAGCAGCCAAGGCCGAGATGCAGTTGATGTCCCCGCTGCAGATCTCTGACCCGTTCGGCTCCTTCCCTCACTCAACCCACCATGGACAACTACCCCAAACTGGAGGAGATGATGCTGCTGAGCAACGGGCTCCCCAGTTCCTCGGTGCTGCCGGAGCCCCAGAGGGCAGCGGCGGCAACAGCAGCCAGCAGCAGCAGCAGCAACAGCAGCAGGTTCATAGGATGTAGTTTTTTCTAACTCTGTACGTAGGCCTCTCGCCTGAATTACAAGCAATCCAAATCAGAGTAGGGGGCCGAGGTGATCAGGGAAAAGGCCCAGGTTAATGGGGGCAGAGCAACAGCTGGCGAATATAAGCGCAGCGCCTTCAGATGTCTCAGGCGTCGGAGCGGTGTAATGCCCCAGCCCCTCAGAGAGGAGCAGGAGAAGCAACCGTATGAGAGACGGATGAGCACAAGAACTACATGCTGTTTTCTGGGATGGCAACGGCTTATATTATCGCATGTCGGCAGCAGGTAAGGCTGGTCTTGAGCCCTCTCCGGTAGGGTCTGCCGCCGAGAAGGAGCTGTGTTTGGCGGGCGTAATAGCGCCACTATGTGCTTGATTACTGTGGTCCTAACGAGGATCCAGCTCACTCATCTTTCGCTTGCAGTTGGGGCTATTAGCGTGAGGGGACCTGCCTCTGCCTAGACCTTAGGCGAATGGGGGACCGGCGTGCGTCAGGGTCCCTCTATTCCACACAGCCCCAATTAGTGGAGTTCCCACCCCAAACAAGAAGAGTTTCAGAAGGAGTCCTAGCTGTTCACAGCTCGGAGGATCGGAGGGACATAGTGGGTTTCCTGTATATCCCCATTTTGCTCTATGGTTTTTCCTCGCATCAGCCCTGGAGAGTTTCAATAGAAACATAGTTCTATTGACTGGCTTTTATGTACTAGTGTGGTGGCGTGGTGGAACTAGAGCATCGCCCCTCCTCCTCGGTCGTGCTCCCTCCACCTCCCGGCTCGTGGACCGCGGAGCGAGACCCCAGAATCCTTGCGACGGGGGTGCGCGGATGGCAGAGCGTTTGGTTTTGGATGGAGAAGCTCAAGCTGCCTGAGAAGAAGGAACGTGAGGTGGAGTGGAGGTGGGGAGGAGGGTTTGTTTTTTGTCATGAGCAGTGGTGCCCCTCCCCCCCGCGCTCGAGATGCGAAGGCAGAGGCGAGACTGCGTAAGGGACTTGCGGCGTAGGTCCCCAAGGAAGGGGACTCAAATCTGAGAATTGGTTATTATGTGGAGACTAGGGTATAATGTAAAGAGCCACTTCCGGTGATCACACCTTACACCCACAGGTGCCCTGCCCGGTTTCCTCCTTCCGCGTTGGCTTTCTTTAGCGTCCACCCCTCGGCGTCGGCGCATTTTACTCATTATGGTTCGTATGTTCGAGAGGGCGTTACTGCCCTGTTACCTTTGTTACATTGAGGTGCGATGCGTGGTGTGGGGGTCTCCCTCGGCTCCCACAGCGCGCCATCTCGCTGGTGGCTCTGCTAGTCCGCTGAGCTCTCCTAGCGCAGTAAGAGGGGGGATTCTTCTGTTTGCGTCAGCTGCTTGAAATAGGCTCTGCCCCTGTGAGCAGGATCCAGGAACATTCAATCTGCTGCTATCACTTAATTAACCACATCTGGGAGTCAGTGCGTGTCGGAGTAGGCCTTACGCTGTGCTTGCCTAGGGGACCGTTGGCTTGAGAAGCTCCTTGTAGACTTCTCAGGTCGCTCCACACAAAGTCTGCATTCTAGCTCTATTCTCCATGGTATCTACCTCGCTACACAGGGCCGGTCGGTCTGCTGCCTCTCACTCTCTTGCTCTCTCACGGAGCAGAGTCCCACATTCTCTTGTTAAATTCGCGACATATCGCTCTGGAATGAATGAGGAAGGCCAGCGACATGGTGGAGCAGCACCGGAGAGAAGTTATTCCGCAGGGCCGAAGGTAAACTATCCTCCGGTCCTGGCCTCCCGTCGCTATCGACCCACTCTCTGACTCGGGTGCTCACGCACCGCTGTCTCGTCCCTGGTGACGCAGACCTGCTGCGCGCCGCCGACACTAGTCGGCCAACACTTTGTTCCAGAAAGTGTCCTGCGGTGAGCGCACTCTTCAGCCCGGACGCTTTGCTAGTAGTCACAAGTGGGAGACCGTCGAAAGCACAGTATGACCTAGAAACTGAGGTGTGAGCTGATGAAGCACCTCCGGCCTCTCTCGTGTCGTAATCGCTATGCACCGTTCAGAGAAGACACTCGATATTTCACTCGGCGTACACAAGAAATGATCTCTTGCTCTGCGTGACGGTGCTCAATAGAGCGTGCTTCTCAAGGCCTCTCCTGGTGACCTAACCATCCTTCGAGAATGCCCTCGTGCTCTACACTTGCCACTGCCGGAGAGATATAACTCCTTTAGGTGCTCTCTCTGTCCGTTCTTCAGTGTTTCCAACGTACTCACAGTCTCAAAGTGAATGGAAGCCCACTCTGCACACACATAATACTCAAAATAACATCTCAGTATCTCTCGTTTGCTCTCTCTTCGTCTCCTGACGCTTTTATTAACTCAGCACAATATGTCACTCACACCGGACACAAACTCTGTCCTACTTTCCTTGATGATCTCTCGACTCTCGTCCACAAATGCTCAAGGTGAGTGGCTACTTTGCCTATTAGAGACTTTCTTTGGTACTCTCTACGGCACTAGTGAGCCCTTGGATTGCTCTCGAGTCCTACTTCAAGTCTTCCTCTCTGCTCATCCTATCACCATAGCACCCCACAGGGGAAGTCGTGGGTGGGCTTCGTACACCAGCTGCCAACTAGATCTATACGCTTCTGCACCTATTCTGTCTATATCGCACTATTAAATTTAAGAGCAAACTCTAGTAGCAGCCTTGCTCGCTGCCTATACGGGCACCCCAGAAACGCCAGATATAGCAGCCTATAATATAGCAGCTGGTGGTGGAAAACAGCTTGAGTGCAATTCATCGTGAGAAACACTTCTCCTGGGCCTGACATTGCCAGTATATTACACGTACCCGCTAGCTCCCCAAGTTCACGTTACTCCAGCCTGTCACGACTTATTATATATAGCCGGTGTTGCCAACTCCACACAAAATTAAACGTCAGGCGAGAGACCTGCTCCCAAAGAAAAGGGGACTATATATAAGACTTCATCGATATTAAATATCTTAAGAGAGAGATAATAAAAATCGGCATAACAGGTGCCCCCCTACCGGGAAAGATACTCCCAGAGCTTATAACACACACACCTCCCCTAGCTAGGCTTGTCCACTCTTTACTTTCATGCTGATCCAAGCAGGCCTGGGCTAAAAGTCACCCATGCGCAACAGAGTGGTACCCTAACCGGGACCCCGAGCAAGACAACCCCCCAGTAACGGACGAAAACGTCCATTACGCCTGCCAGTGGATGAGAGGGGTGCCTGCGATCGTTCAGAGCACTCTCTCTCTCTCACTCAAGGTTTCCTACCGCCCACATCCGCCGGGATCCACACAGGGGCTGCGAAAGAGCAAAGAGCCCATATAGGCGTCCTGCTTAACGTGCAACGAAATACTAGCTCGCCTGGTTCTTTGTCAGGGAAAGGATCTTGAGTTCCATTCCCCAGATACTCTCACGTCATTAAAACATTATCAGCAGTCGTCAGTGACACCTTATCCACCCACATCCGACATCCCCACACAGGCGAGACAAGCCCATCGATCTATTGGTATGATCGGGCCTTCCTTGCCCAGCTGTGGCTAGGCCTCTGTGACTGCACTTTTGCGGGGGAGAAAAGTTTTTGCCAGCTAGTGATAACGCAAGAGGCGCATTACCCCAAAATCCAGCGTTATACGACAGCCAGCGTTGTGCATTGTGTAAAGGCACCAAGAAAGCTGACAAGAACTGGTCCCCAGCGCAGTGCCGGCAGAGACAATAAAGGGCCCTGTTGGCCTCCTTCGGCCACCTCTTTCCCTCGTGCCTTCACTACCGTCCCCAGCTTGGCTACCGTCTTAGCCTCCGCCCAATCCCAGAGCCCCGGGCACCACCTTAGCGTTTTCCCGTCCCGAGCTCGCGGTACCCAACCTTCCTTAACTCCTCCTTCCTGGCCTCCTCGAACCTACCCATCGGCCGGAGCATGCCGCAGCACCACCGCCTGGCTTCCGATGCGCAGCGACACTCAGAGCGCTCCGGTGGCCAAGGCCGCAACCTAGCGCCCTCTCCAACCCGGCCCCCTCAACCACCACGTCGGAACTGCCAAACGTTTCCTCTTCCCATGCGCTCCACTATGGGCAGACTTCCCCTCTGCGCTCGGAACACAGAACGATCTGAAACACTCCGTCTGAGGACAATCCCAGGCCCAGGCTGTGATCTCTCGTGAGAACACAAACATCGCCCAATTCAGCACCAACCTCGAGCTGTTGGCTCTCGGAGGGATGGCGGTAGATGCCCACCGTTTTTCCCCTAGGGGACAATTGAAAACCGAATTTCGCCAAAAGGTAAGTTGCGCAAAAAAAGAAAGACAAGGAAGAATACGCCAAAGAAGCGTGAAAGGGGAAATTCACGAAGGAGAAGGACTTTCAGCGAGAAATACAACACTTAACGCAAGATCATGTAGGGCAAAAGTCTGGAAGAAACATGGCAAATCAGGTGTCAAGCAGGCGCCTCCTCTGAGGATAGGTCAGTATGCGCAAGTCCTTTTCCTCTAGTGAAGAGGAGAAGGTCTGTTGGCCAATGGCCCTTTCACTTACCGTCCCTGCTTCCCCGTTCCTAGTCCCCTTGACTTCAGCTGCCTGAAACAGCCATGTCCAAGTTCTTCACCTCTCTCCAAAGAACTTGACTTGCATGGGTATTGGATAAACCATTTCAGTATCATCTCCACCATACGCCTGACCCTTGCTCCCCTTCAGTGCTACGACCTCGAGTTGGCAAAATGGGGTTGGGGCCCTCAGAACCCTGCCCTGTATCTTTTTGTACAGTGTCTGTGACATGGATTTTGTTTTCCTTGAGGTATTGACGTGAAGATAATTTGCATACTCTATTGTATTATTTGGAGTTCCGTCCTCACTTTGGGGGAGGGGGAGGGGAGCAGAGCCAAGCAAACCAATGGTGATCCTCTATTTTGTGATGACGCTGCTGTGACCATATGTTTGGAGCATCTCTTGAAGCAGCAGTCCTAGGTATTAACCAGAGCATGTGTCAGAGTGTTCTGTTAACCTTCTTGTAAATACCGCTCGACTGTACTCTCACATGTGGTAAAGTATGGTTTGTTTGGTTTTTGTTTTGGTTGTTTTTTTTTTTTTTTTTTTTTTGGAAGAAAAAAATTTGCCGGTCCCTTTGGTTTAAAAAGTTTCACGTCTTGGTGCCTTTTGTGTGACACGCCTTGCCGATGGCTTGACATGTGCAATTGTGAAGGACATGCTCGCCTCTAGCCTTAAGGGGGTAGGAGTGATGTTTGCGGGGAGGCTTTGAGAGAAAAATGAGGAAGAGGGCTGAGCTGAGCTCCGGTTCTCCAGAATGTAAGAAGAAAAAATTTAAAACAAAATCTGAACTCTCAAAAGTCTATTTTTTTAACTGAAAATGTAAATTTCTACATCTATTCAGGAGTTGGAATGTTGTAGTTACCTACTGAGTAGGCGGCGATTTTTGTATGTTATGAACATGAAGTTCATCATTTTGTGGTTTTATTTTACTTTGTACTCGTGTTTGCTTAAACAAAGTGACTTGTTTGGCTTATAAACACATTGAATGCGCTTTATTGCCCATGGGATATGTGGTGTATATCCTTCAGAAAAATTAAAAGGAAAATAAAGAAGCTGTAACTGGTTATGTGTTTTCTGGCCTAGGGGAGGGCTGTGCAGGAGTCATTCCTGCCTGAAAAAGGGGTTGAGGTTTTCTTCAGACGGGGGCTTTAGAGATGTGTGTGCAGGCTTGTGTATGTGTGTTGGTGCCGGGCATAGACCATGCACAATTAAGCAGGAACACCTAGGCAGCTGTGATGGCGCACGCCTTTAACCCCAGCACTCCAGAGGCGGGCAGGTCTCTGTGAGTTTGAGGCCAGCCTGGTCTACAAAGTGAGTTCCAGGATAGCCAGAGAAACCCTGTCTCAAAAAACAAAAAAAAAAAAAAAAAAAAGCAGGCACTCCTCTTCATACCAGGTCTGGGCGTCAGTGTAGTGGACCGTAGCTTTGTGTTGGTTAGTTGGAGCTAAAAGGTGGCCATGTGGCCAGAGGCATTAGCCAATTCTACCCCTCATCTCTACCCAGAATTGGAGAAATCTGGTCCCTGCCAGATGTTCTTGGGGGAGATAAGAGGCGGAGGACACAGGCTTTGGGAAACAGTTACGAGGTCAGGGTTGACTCAACTTCTCCATCCCTTGCGTGGCCCTAGCAACTTAGAAGCAAGGGCCAGTTCTCCAGCCAAAACCTTCCAGGAAGGAAAGCTCATCCCTTTGCCAGTTGGAAAGGCCATTCTTGGCAGCTTCCTAGGAGACTGGGCAGGGTGGGTAGGAGGTGGCAAAAGCACGTTCCCATTGGATAAGAGGTCCACAGTACTAGGTTCTCTTCACCCTGGTCCCTAAGGGACACTCACTGCTGGAGTGAGCCTTGTGGGTATGTGAGCACCTGTCTACTCAGTGAGAGCCTTTGGCTTGGCCATGACAGACAGACAAGAACAGTTCCTGTTCCAGGAATGCAGATGGTTGGGGAGATGGAGATGTGAGCCAAAAAATTACAACAGTAAGGTTTGTTACACAATAAGGCAAGCATGCGGCTCTCTCTGGAAGCACAGAGGCCGTCACCCAATCCAGCCGGGGACTTCGGGAAGGTGGGAAAGTTAAACTGGGAAGCCTAAGGAGGGGTGGACCTCAATGCCTCTGTGTTACCGAGGCAGGGAAGACCCCGGCCATAAGTGCAGAGTGTGGTTATGGGAATGTGGATGTGCCGCCTCCAGCTCTAATGTGTCTTACGTCTTCCTTGAACCGATCAGATACCCACAGCCTTTGGGCAGATGGTACAGTGAATTTGGCGTGCTGGAATTCTCAAGCCTTAGCTCCACACTCACCTTCTCACCCCGGACACCAGAGTATCCCTTCTACCCAGCACGATAATCAGGAACTAAGTGGAGTTAAGGTCAACTCAACCTCCACCCCTTCGGCTTCCTCTGAGGGCCCTTTGGGTTCTCACCCCTCATCTCCTAGGTCCTGGGAGATGCCAGTAGTCCCTTGGCCTTAGCCTAGTTCTTTTACATTCTGGTCCTTCCCTGCCAACACTTTTCTCTGCCCTTTCCCATGACTCCAGATTCCTCAGACCAGGAGGAGCCAGGTACCTTCTCTAGACAAGGGCACATCCCTGTCAGCCTCCTGGCAAAACTGCCAAGTCCCCATAGGACATTTGTGTTGGCAGCTCCCTTCCTAGTCCCGCCTACCCTTCTCCATCTCACTCTAGGCTCGCACAGGTCTGTGCCTGCTTCACATTCCTTAGAGGTTCTCACCCCGGATTCCCAAGAAACAAAGTACATCGGAAGTACACTTGGGTGGGAAGGAAGAAGTGAAGATAATCCTTTCCACTGGGCTATCTCCTGTTCCAGGGCTCCAGAATGAGCTCACCAGACCTGTTTCCCCAAGAGTCGCGCTGCTGTCTTGTATCCGGGGTGGCTTTTGGTATTGGCCTTGATAATAAGGTCATTCCTAGGCAGATGGCTGGCTGGGAAACTCTGCCAAGCTTGCTGGCCAATTTTTATCGGTCTTGGCATCAAGGTTTCATTAGATTCAAACACTCCAAACTCAAGTTCTTCTGCATGATTGAAAGAAGGCATGCCCCCCCCAAAAAAAAAATTGCCCTGTTTTATGGACCAGTCTAGGTATGCTGGCAGGGTCTCTGGATGTAGCTCTTTTGTACCGTGTACCAAAACCTGATCCCAGAAGAAGCACCCCAAATAAGAAGTTAATTTCGTCTCCCATTCCTAGGAGGGGCATCTGCAATCGAAGTCTCTGGACAGTGCTGATAAAATCTGTGATCTTAGTAAAAGTTGAGACTTGGAAAGAATGCTGCCTGGGGCCATTGTCTGGGTCTCAGCAATACAGGAAAGACCAAGACCACCGCATAGAAGAAAAGGGCAAAAGGGGCAGAGAGAGAGAGACAGAGCAGACAGACAGACAGACAGACAGACAGACTTAGATTTGAAGGAAAACAACCACAACCCTCCAGCGTTCCTTAAGTTCTTTTTTTTTTTTGTGGGGGAGGGGGTTGAGAAAGCGTTTCTCTATGTAGCCCTGGCTGTCCTGGAACTCACTCTGTAGACCAGGCTGGCCTCGAACTCACAGAGACCCACCTGCCTCTGCCTCCTGAGTGCTGGGATTAGAGGCGTGTGCCACCACACCAGCTCCCTCTAGGATCTTGACAGGTCTTATTCTCTTGAATTTCAGGAATGTTCAGTCCTGAATGCATTTTGAAAGGTTCCACTCTGAAGGAAAGGATTTGGCCTGGTTGTTATGCTCAGTTTTCCTGTGAGCTTCCTTCTACCTCTTCTGACTCACAGGAGAAATAGAGCCAGCTCAGAGGACCACAGGCTGGGTACTTTCTGCCAGGTCCCCATCCCCATCTACCTACGTTCCTAGCGTCAAGCTAATATTAGTACTGTTGGGGGGGGGATGGGCAGATGGCGACCCCAGTGTCCTAGGGGAAATGAGACTAAGTCTCAAAGAATCAGATGTCAAGAACATTCAATTTCAACTTTTTACCCAGAAACCTTTGGGTATGGCGGTGTGGTGATTTCCTCCAATTGAAACATTCCTTCCTGGAGGGAGGAAGGTGGTCCCAAGACTCAGGAAGTCAACAAATCTCTGCAGTTTAAGAATGCTAAAGCTCACAGGCTTCACAACCCCCCCCCACGCCACCCCCAAGGTTATAGAAGTGTGAACAAACGCGGAGGAGAAGAGGCTCCCTTTGGGAGAGTCCGGAGGAGAGTCTGACCGGCCAGCGACCTCCAAGTTGTCCAGGGAGATGCAGGCAGGCAGCTTTCCTGAAGCCTGAGCCGCGCTGGGGTGGGCTTTGAACCACTCATGTTCCTGTAACCCCTAACCTATATTCCTGCTAGTAACTTCAGTGAACTCCTTGGCTCGCCACGCTGAACTTTGTGGGATCCTGACTTTGATCTAAGGCCCGTGCCCTGTGTGGGGTGAGTAGCCATGTGTTCAGGTCGCCACCAGGAAAGTTTCATGTAACAAATGCTGGTAAGGTTTTTTTTGGCCTTCAAGGGCTGGAGAGATGGTTCAGCAGTGAAGAGCGTGTGTTCTCGCAGAGGACCCGGGTGTGATTCCCAGCATCCACACAGCATACATACCCCAACCATCCGCAGCTCCAGTTCCAGGGGACCAGACCCGGGCTTTTGGCCAGGCACACACGTGGTGTGCAGACAGACGTACATGGAAACAAAGCACTCATACACATAAAATAGTCTGTGCTCAGACAGCCAGTCAGGCCCACTGTTTAAGCTGTGTCCCTCCCCACGTCTCCTTTTCCCGGTCACGGGACTTAGGACAGCCCTTTTTGGTTAAGCTTAATTGAGATAATCACCTGTCTTAAGTCAAGATGATGGATCAGTCTGAGATTTATCTCGTTTTTCCATTTGCGGCTGCTCCACTGGACTCATTCTCCTCAGCACTAAGAGGTTTGATTCTATTTTTAATTTATACGAAGTTTGTTTGTTTATTTGTTTTTTATCATTTTATTTATGTATTATTAGTGTATTGAAGGATGGCTCTCTCCTTTTACTGTGGGTTCTGGGAACCAAACTTAGACCATCAGGCTTACATGGCAAACTCTTTTACCCACTGAACAAACTCAGCAGCCTTGGTTTTCTTATTTATTTATTTATTTATTTAGGTTTTTCGAGACAGGGTTTCTCTGTGTAGTTTTGGTGCCTGTCCTGGATCTGGTTCTGTAGACCAGGCTGACCTCAAACCCCCAGAGATCCACCTGTCTCTGCCTCCCGAGTGCTAGGATTAAAGGCGTGCGCCACCACCGTCCGGGTGCCTATTTATTGTTTAGATTTTGAGACAAGGTCTCACTGTGTAGCTCTGGCTGGCTTGGAACTTGCTGTGTAGACCTTGCTACCCATGAACTCATGACAGTCCTCCTACCTCAGCTTTCCAAATGTTGAGGTTACAGATGTGAGCCACCACACCTGGCTAGTCCTAAAGGTTGGTTGTTGTTGTTTGGGTTTGTGTGAGATATGTAGCTCTGGCTGCCCTCAGAGTTCTTAGAAACTGTTGAGATGGGCTTGGTGGTACCCACCTTTAATCCAGCACTTAGGAGGGAACGGCAGGCGGATCTCTGTGAGGTTGAAGCCAGCATCTTCTACATAGTAAGTTCCAGGCCCGCTAAAGCTACATGGCCAGACCCCGCCTCAAAAAACAAACAAGCAAACTTACTATGACAACTTTATTAAAGTATAACTGATATATAGTAAATTATATATAATGTGTGTTTTTACTGTTTTATTAAAATGTTCATACAATATATTTTGATCATTTTCTTTCTCTCCCCCCCCAGCTTCTCACAGATCATTATCATCTCCCTTCCCACCAAAATTCATTTTCTTTCTCTCTCGCTAACATCTCCCTAAACAGAAAACCAGGAAAAACAAAAACAACAAAATATGAAAACCAAAATACACAAACTTAAAAAAAATCCAAGTACCAAAAGAAATGTTCCAACACACACATACACACACACACACACACACACACACACACACACACACACAAACAAACAAACAAAAAACAACCATGGGCCCTGCCCTGGAGTGTGGTTGGTAAACACAGTGACACTCCATTGGAAAATATTGATTTTTCCTTTCCTAACAGCTATCAACTGCAAATAGCGTTTTGGGTAGGGATGGAACTTTGTGTCCACCACCCATTCTCAGTGCTGGGTGTTGAACCTGTGTGGGTCTTGTGTGTGCGCCAGTCTCTCTAAGTTTATATGGTCCCTGGCGTGTCTGGAAGACACTGTCTCCTTGGAGTCCTCCAGCCCCTCTGGCTCTTACAATCTTTCTGCCTCCTCTCCTTCATAGATCCCTGAGCCCCGAGAGGAGGGGCTTGGCATCCCCTTCAGGGCTGAGTGCTCCAGCATCTCTGCACAACGTTCAGTTGTGGTCTCGATGTTAATTCCCATCCACTGCAAGAGGAAGCTTCTCTGATGAGGGCTGAGGGCTGCGCTGATCTATGGGTTTAGCAGAACGTCATTGGGAGTCATTTTATTGCTATGTTCCTTTAGCAGAAAAATAGCAGTCAGTTTTCCCCAGGCCCATGACCTATACAGTGCCAGGTAAGGAAGGGTTCCACCTCCCACAGTGGGCTGCGAATCCAATCAAAAAGTGGTTGTTTGCTCTCATAACGTTTGTGCCACTACTATACCAGTGTGTCTTGCAGGTGGGCCACTTTTGTAGACTGCAGGGTTTGTATATCTGGGTGAAATCTATGATTACTTTTCTCCTCTGGTAGTGTGCAAAATACCTTCTAGCACCTACTAGTTAGTAGGGGTGAAGCTTCTAGTTGGGCACCAGCTTGATTTTTCCATGTTTGATGACATAAGTAAGTGGTGTCTTCAGCCCTAGGCCTTATCAACAGGTTATGAAGAGTAACCAGTAGCCTTAGCGATAGTGTATGTTGTTTGCGGGAGGCAGGCCACGGGACTCCTTTGGCCAGCAACTCAACAAGATGTAACCCATTCTTGACACTGGAGTTTTTATTTGCTGGCATAGATGTTTAGTTGGGGCATTGTCTCCCCGTAATATGGGGACTCTTAAATTCCTTACACATACTTAGAAAGCATCTACAGAAATAGTAGTTTTCTATATGGCCTTTTGTTTATTTGGTTGGTTTGGGTTTTTTTGAATCAGGATTTCTCTCTGTATAACCCTGGCTGTCTTGGAACTTGCTCTGTAGACCAGGCTGGCCTCAAACTCAGAGATCTGTCTGCCCCCACCTCCCAAGGATGGGATTAAAGTCATATGCCACCACCGCCCAGCCCCACTTCATTATTTTTATTGCTGTATTACACACTTAATCCCATTGGTTTATATCTTTCTGGTAATGAGATGTCTGGGCTAAGCGAGGTATATGGTTATTATCTAGTCACCTCAGCAAGTCTGCATAAGTCCCTGGGAATGCTGTGCATGGAGGAAAGGTATCAAGCAGAGAGTGGGCCAGAGATCCATGAGACATTCCTGTGTTTAAGGAAGAGACTAAGGATTAGAGTTATCTTATTGTTCTATTGCTGTGATAAGATACCATGGCCAAGGCAGCTTATAAAAGAAAGTATTTATTCGGGGTTTACAGATTCAGAGGGTTAGAATCCATGATCATTATTGTGTGGAGCTTGGCAGCAGGTAGTCAGGCGTGGTGCAGGAGCTTATACTGATGGGCTTTTGAAAGCCTGTCCCAGTGACACGCCTCCTCCAGCTAGGCCACACCTACTAATCCTTCCCAAACAGTTGCACAGTTCCACCAGCTTCCCAACATTCAAATATGAACCAGCCTATGGGGCAGTTGCCATTCAAACCATCACAATGATATAGGAAGTTTGCCCAGGAGTCTGGTCTCAAGAGGCCACTTCTATACTTTGTCCCCCAGTGAGTTTTCTAGAACACTATCCCCACTCACTTGCTGGTTGTTACATTCTGCCTCATTCAGGGATGGTATATGTAACTAAAGGTCTCTATTCAGGAACGACGGATGCTCAGCTGTTCAGAGCACAGGCTGCCCTGGCAGAGGACTCAGGGTAGATCACAAGTGACTGTAACTCCCATTCCAGGCACTAGACACTCCCTTTTGGTCTCTATGGACACCAGGTACACATGTTGTGCACAATCAAACATACAGAACAAACACTCGTGCACATAAAATAACACAAATCAGTCTGATCTCTACATGCACACTGTGGCCTGTACACAAACACCAACATTAAATTTTTAAAAATTAGTAATAGTGGCTACTTCTAGTCCCATGGACACACCTAGGAAGTCTTATCACCTCAGGTTTGAGATGGTTTCTGAAGGTGTCTCCTCAGACCCACCGCTTACGCTCTTCAGAGTCACATTTTACTTTACGCTAGTGAAATAGTGAAGGTTCTAGAACTTTCTTCTGAGGTCTATCTTAGTTCTGCTCAAAAGCACCTTTTTTATTTCCTCGGGCCCCACCATCAACCTTCTTAGAGCAAAATCTTTTAACATTCAATTTCTCCATTTGCTTAATGGGTCAAATAATTTTTCTTCTTTAGAAAGGTGATATCAGCTAGGGATGGTGTCTCCCACTGTAACCTCAGCACTCAGGAGATGGAAGCAAGAGAATCACCTCAAATTCAAGGACATTTGGGGCTCTATCATGAGTTCCAAATCAATCCAATTTGTTCCAGTCAAGCCCAATTCCAAACACAGGGTGAGATTGTCAAAAAACAAAACAAAACAAAACAAAAAAACAGAAAAGGACGTTACGTTTTCGCATTATAAAATACAATAGGGCTGGGCTCGGTAGCACATGCCTATAACCTCAGCCTCGCACTTGAAAAACCTAGGTAGGAGGATTGAAAGAGAGAGCTCTGGGCTAGCCTCAGCTACACCACGGTGACATAGTGCATAGTGACCCATGTACACATACACACACCAATCGTGTGCATAAGTATTAGATACTCCTTGTGAAAAGTGTAAACTCATCTGTGGCGGTTTGAATGAGAATGGTCCCCATAGGCTCATATATTTGAATGCTTGGTTGCCAGTTGGTGAACTGTTTAGGAAGGATTAGGGGGTGTGGCCTTGTTGGAGGAGGTGTGTCACTGGGGGTGGGCTTTGAGGGTTCAAACGCTCATGACAGGCCCAGCCTCATGCTCTTTTGCCACATGCTCTCAGGTCAGATGTAAGCTCCCAGCTGTGGCTCCAGCGCCATGCCTGCCTGCTGCCATGCTTCCTGGTGGGGCAGTAATAATAACCTCTGAAACTGTAAGCAAGCCCCTTATTAAATGCTTCCTCGTATAAGTTGTCTTGATCGCGGTGTCTCTTCACAGAAATAGAACAGTTGCTAAGACAGCATCCTACCCTTTCTGTGTATGCTAAAATAAGTAAAAAGCCTTTGACTTCTTAAATCTCATGCATGGATAGAGGAAAAACGAATTGGGGCCAGCGCTTTCCTGAGGAAACAGCATGGACAGAGAGCCTTATTATAATAGCTCATGCCCTTTCTCTTAGCAATTCTACCAGGACTGCTGTTAGTCACAACATTATTTGTGGTGGGAAAAAATGCATATAAAAATCCAGTGAGTGACAGCTGGAATAAATTGTTATATGATTGTCTACAAGACAGTTATTATAAGTCACGTTCTAGGACTGGTAAGATGGCTCAGTGGATAAAGGCACCCATTGTGGAATATTATTGTTATTATTATTATTATTATTATTATTATTATTATTATTATTGTTTTGGTTTTTCAAGACAGGGTTTCACTGTGTAGCCTTAACTATCCTGGAACTCACTTTGTAGACCAAGCTGGCCTCGAACTCACAGAGATTCACCTGGCTCTGCCTCCTGAGTGCTGGGATTGAAGGCATGCATCACCACTGACCGGCTGTGGAATATTATTTTAAGATGTGTTACATTCATTCATGCTGTGGAACATTTGTTTAATGATGCAAAGATGTGTTACATTTTTTTATGTTGCATTTGGTTAACTCTGTGAAGCTGTGTTACTGTGCCTGCCTAAAACACCTGATTGGTCTAATAAAGAGCTGAAAGGCCAATAGTGAGGCAGGAGAAAGGATAAGTGGGGCTGGCAGACAGAGAGGATAAATAGGAGAAATCTGGGAAGAAAAGATCAAGGAGCAAGAAAAGAAGGAGAGGAAGATGCCAGCCACCCAACCACACAGCCAGCAACGGAGTAAGAAAGGTGGAAAGATATACAGAAATAGAAAAAGGTAAAAGTCCAGAGGCAAAAGATAGATGGTATAATTTAAGTTAAAAGCTGGCAAGAAATAAGCCAAGCTAAGGCTGGGCATCTATAAGAAAGGATAAGCTTCCGTGTATTTATTTGGGAGCTGGGTGGTGGGACCCCAAAAAGTCAAAGAGTTAAAAAAACAGCCAATAGCAGGCACCTGCTGGTAAGCCTGGTGCTGTGAGTTCAGTCCCCAGAATCTGCATGGAAAAGGAAAGGACTGACTCCTGAAAGTTGTCCTCTGGCCACACCATAATGTATGCACGCACACATACAAATAAAAAATACTTGTGATAAGCAACAAATTATTTATTGATCTGAAAGAGACTTACAATACTAAGTAGTAAGCTGGGCACGGTGTCCTAGAACTCAGAAGGCAGAGGCAAGCTGCTCTACAAAGCTGCTTCTAGGCTAACCAGGGCTGTGTAGTGAGACCTATGTTCAAAAAAGAAAATAAGAGTGGTACTAAGTAATAAGATCTACCTGGAGCCTCTCGTGGTGGTGTCTGCCTGTGATTTCAGCACTCAAGAGACTGATCCAGGAAGAGCATGAGTTTGAGGCCATTCTGGACCACTGCAAGTTCCAGTCCACCCTGGGTTACATAGTGAGACTCTACCTCAAAAACAAAACAAGTCTTACACGGCATTATTCCAGATATAATGTCACCTTGAACCCAGTATGTAATTTGAACTCAGGCTGACCTTGAACTTGCAGAGATCTGCCTTCCTCTACCTCTCAAATCCTGGGATTATAGGTATTCCTACTACGCATAAATACAATTGTTTGTTTGTTTGTTTTTGAGATGGGGTTTTTCTGTGTAGCTCTGGCTGTCCTAGAACTTGATTTTTAGACCAGGCTGGCCTCAAATTCAGAGACCTGCCTGCCCCTGCCTCCCAAGCACTGGGACTTAAAGTGTGCGCCACCAGCCTGGCTTATAAATACAATTTTAAAAAGGAGTAGGTAAGTCATAATCATTTTCTAGAACCGGGTGTAACGTGAATCTTTATGAAGGCCTCTGATGGAGTATTTCATCTCCTTTCGGGGATCTGCTCCTTCAGAGGAGAGTGCTAAAAATATGAAGGGTGGGGGGATATCTTTTAGGGACTCAGGACTGTAGGCTCTTTACTGGATGGTTGCAAGTTGACCATCTTGTGCTCCCTGTGGACTGATGCTGTGTCAGAAGCCGGCAGGACCAAAGTGCCAGACAGTTGCCATTGGTTTCTGAGTCTCTAGGCTATAAGGCAATAGTTTCTCAACGTGTGGGTTGTGACTCCTTTGGGGTTGAGGGACCCGTTCACAGGGGCCACCTAAGACCACCAGAAAACACAGATATTTACATTACGATTTAGAACAGCAGCAAAATTACGGTTGTGAGTTAGCAATAATGAAAATAATTTTATGGTTGGGGGCCACCACATGAGAAACTATATTAAAGAGTCGAACTATGTATTAGGAAGGTTGAGAACCACTGCTGTGTGGTTTTCAAAAACCGGAAAGACCGGGGCATAATGGTACACCCCTTTAATCGTAGCCCTCAGGAGGAAGAGGCAGACGGAGCTCTGTGAGTTTGAGCCAAGTCTGGTCTGCATAGTGAGTTCTAGGCTAGCCAGAGTGCAAGAGTACACAGTGAGACCCTTTCTTAAAAAAAAATAAGTAAAACAAACAGAAACCACAATAACAACAACAACCACAAAAGAACCGTAAGGCACAAACATGAAGAACGCCGGGCCTGGTAGCCCAGTTCTTAGGGAAGCTAAGGCAGAGGATTTCAAATTGAGGGTCACCCTGAGTGACAGAGCAAGCTTCAGCCTGAACTACATAGTGAAACCTGGTCTCACAGGAAGAATGTTTGCTTAGCAGGCCCAAGGCCCTGAGTTTGATCTTTATCACAATGGAAAACAACAACAACAACAAAAAAAAAAAACCCCAAAACCAGAAGAGTTCTTTTAGTAATTTGCCGATCCGCCTTATCTACCTACCCTGTCTACTGTCTATTTAGTTACAGATGCCTACCTCCTTGCTGCTGATTACCCAGGCGGGCTCCAGACTCTGGGTTCCAGCCATCCTCCTGCCTCATCCTCTTGAGGAACTGGGATTACAGGAGCATACCACTAGGTCCCACTTCCTCAGCTATTTCTTTTAAATTATCATTACACTGATTGATTGACTGACTGGTTGTGTGTGTGTGTGTGTGTGTGTGTGTGTGTGTGTGTGTGTGTGTGCCTGTGTTTGCCATAGTGCTTGTGTGGAGGTTAGAGGACAACCTCCAGGGATTGGTTCTCTCCTTCCACTCTGTGGGTCCTGGGGCTTGAACTCAGGTCATTGGGTTTAACAGCAAGCTCCTTTACCTGCTAAGCCACCTCACCAGCCCTTCCTCAGCTATTTCCTAGAGAACTGAGGAGGTCCTGGCCAGTCACCGGATCACGTTCTCCTTCCCATTTCCAACCAGGACTCACACGGAGCACTGGATCAAAGCCGCCTTCTCTGCAATTTCTTTCTTCTATGTGTTACAGAGTCGGGGTTAGCAAGGTGGTCTTCTCGGTAGTCACAAGTCAGGCTGCTTGATTTAGAGCACCCTAGTTTAGTGGTCACTAAAAAACAGCCCGAGTGTGACTTTCTTAAGAGCACAGAGTAGCAGGGCCATCCAGAATCCTTTGGCTCTTTTAGCTATTCGGCTAAAATTTATTCCCCAAACATTTAGCAAATACCATTTTTATGTCCAACCCTGAGCACAGAAAGAGAAACAAGATAAAGTAGTCCGGGGAAGCACAGAATTGGGTGGGGGGATATTTGGAAAGAAATAATTACCAGTGTGTGTGTATGAAAGGTGTGTACAGGACAAGGAGTGACTAATTCTGTCCAGGAGGAGAGATGCAGGAACAGGGTGGAGAAGGAAGCCTGGCGAGTGCACAGGAGAAGGTCCCAGAGGCCAGGGAACAGTAAGAACACGGCAGAGGCACCTCCAACTATGATGTTCAGAAACCAGTGAGTTAATGGTGGTGTGGCCAGCCAGGAAACAAGCAGACAAGGGCAGGGAACGCAGCTGGAAAGGCAGGTTGGGGCCAGATTTGGAAGAGCCTCAGTGATGGTCCAATACAAGCAGGCGCTTCGTGTGTGTGTGTGTGTGTGTGTGTGTGTGTGTGTGTGTGTGTGTGAAAGACTGCCTGCTTCCGGCCTTCTCAGAAGAGCCCAAGTGTCCGCCCTTGACCTAACAATTACAATAATGACAATAATGTAGACCAATCACTCCGGATTTTATGCATGCCTTTTATGTTATGAGTTCTAGGCCAGCCATGCTGAGGCTGAGCTTCAACCCCGCCATGCTGAGGCTGAGATGCCTTTGTGTCTCAAGTGCTGGGATTTCAGCTGTGAGCCACTGGTTTAGTTTGCTTTCTGTTGGTGTGATAAAACACCATGACCAAAAGGAGGAGAGGGTTTATTTCATCCTACAGCTTGAAGTCCATCATCCAGAGAAGTCAGGGCAGGCGCTCAAGACAGGGACTTAAAGGCAAGAACTAAAGCTGAGACCATGGAGGAATACTGCTGACTGGCTTGCTCCGCATGACTTGCTCAGACTACTTACTGTCTTCTATACCCAGGACCCCCTGCCTCGGGGAGACATCACCACAATGGGCTGGGCCCTCCCACATCAACCATTAGTCAAGAAAATACTCTACAGACTTGCCCACAGGCCAATCTGTTGGAGGCCTCTTCTCAATGGAGGTTCTTCTTCCCAGATGACTCTAGCTTGTGTCAAGTTGACAGAAAACTAACCAGGACAGTCACCAGACCTTTTAATATTTAGGTTTCGGTCAGTGAGAACCACTTTAGACTCAGTTTTTCAACTTTTACTCAATTTTCTCTAAGTAAGATAGAATGTTTATGTATCTAACAAGCCAGATGTGGTGGTGCAGGTCTTTCATCCCAGCACTTGGGAGGCAGAGGCAAGCAGGTCTCTGTGAGTTCGAGGACAGCCTGCTCTACATAGTGAATTCCAGGACAGCCAGGGCTATATAGACAGACCCTGTCTCAAAACAAAACCAAAAACAAACGAGAATATCTCTGCATTTAAATACACCCTAATTTCATAGACAGGTCAAGTCTCGAATCATACATACACAGAGAGAGATATGACACAGACACACAGACACACACACACACACACACACACACACACACACACACACAGACATACTGTTCTCCTCAGTGTCAGGGATGGAAACTCCAAATGCCCCACCTCAGCCCAAAGCTTCTTTCTCTCTCTCTCTTCTCTCTCTTTTTTTTTTTTTTTTTTTTTGAGACAAGGTTTCTCTGTGTAGCTTTGGAGCCCTTCCTGGAACTCACTCTGTAGCCCAGGCTGGCCTTGAACTCACAGAGATCCGCCTGCCTCTGTCTCCCGGGTGCTGGGATTAAAGGCGTGCGCCACCACTGCCTAGGCCTTCATATGCCTTTTTAATACCATAACTTTCCTGTGAACTGGCTGTGTGACCCAAAGGCTGGGTCACATCAATGTTTAGGCCATGCTATGTGCTTTCTAGTGCAATGTAAGGAGTACATAATTTCTGATTTTTCCCTTTCTTTTCCTCTTTTTGATTTCCCAGATGTGATTCCTAAAATCTACAATGTAATTCATAAAACATTTTACTTTATTTTTGTAAAGATTTATCTATCTTACTTTATGTGCGTAAGCGTTTGCCTGCATGTGTGTATATGCAGCACGTGGTCTTGGTGCTCACGTCAGAAAAGGGTGTCAGACACCCTGGACTGGAGTTACAGAGTTGTGAGCCACCATGTGGGTGCTGGGAACTTACCCCAGGGTGTCGGCAGGAGCAGCGAGCGCTATTTAGACTCTGGAGCCATCTCTCGTTTTAAATGTTCTGTTGGAGCCAGGCAGTGGTGGCGCATGCCTTGAGTCCCAACACTCGGGACGGAGGCAGAGGCAGGCGGATCTCAGTGAGTTCGAGGCCAGTCTGGTCTACAGAGCGAGTTCCAGGACAGCCAAGCCTGTTACACAGAGAAATTGTCTCAAAAAAAAAATTTGTTCTGTTGGGGACATGGATGAGCTGAGTCGGCACGGTGCCCACTTAGAGGCACAGGAAGTCCTGGGTTGGTCCTCAGTGATGCAGGTGTGGTGGGTGCCCACTTGTAATAACCTGGCACTTGGAGGTAGAAGAGGCTGAGAAGTTCAAGGTTATACTCAACTACATCCTGAGTTCAAGGTCAGTCTATGCTATAAGAGACTGACTCAAAAAGCCTTACTGATGTAAAGAAAGCAACGCTCTACTGATTTTCAGTATATTTACAGTGTCGTAAGGTGACTGCACTTACCTAGAACACTAAAACCATGCTGAAGCTTTGGACCAGGGAGCTGTCAGGATCATTCCTTATCACCCACCAGCACCTGCCAGCTGCTAACCTCATTTTCTGTCTCTTTAGATTTCCTTGTTCTGGAGCTTCCCTGCAGAAGGAATCATACAGTATGTCCCATTTTGTCTGGTTTCGTTCACTTAGCATGAGGTTTTTTAGGCACACCTATGTTGTAGCATCAGTCTGTACCTCAGTTCCTTCTTCTGGCTGAGTAATATTCCAGTAAATGATTACATCCCATCTTCATTATCCCATCATCAATTGGTGGGCATTTGGCTTGGTACCGCTTTGGGCTATCATGAATAATACTGGTACTGTGAGCATCAGATCCAGGCTTTCTCGTGAACATACGATTTCAGTTCTCTTGCTCGTTGTCTGTTTTCATGGTATTACAATTGTCAGGTTCAAGCACCACCAGGTTATAATGGTATAAAGAACCTTTCTGCTCGCTACTCCCTGAGGGCTAAGGAACCTCCCCTGACCTGGCTTTTGTTGTTGTTATTGTTTTGTTTTTAGGGCTGGCTCTTCCTGTGTTGCATAGTTTGGTCTTGAATATCAGGGCTGAAATGATCCTCACCTCAAGTGCCCGAGTGCAGGTACTGGCTTCCCATTATTGAGGATTCTTGCCGAACCATGATCTCATTAGGTGTTGCAATGGTTTTTGTAGTTCTACCACTCTATTTGCATAATTAGTCAGGATTTTTCTAGACTGAGTCATAGATGGAAGAAAAACTAAATGCTTTTTAAACATTCATCCTTTTCATTTATATTTATTGTTACTATTTTTAGTTCATTCTTTGAGAATTTCATGAATGCATACATGTATTTTGATCATATTCACTCCCCTTCCAATCCCTCCTGGATTGCTCTGCACCCACCTTTTTTTAAAAGACAGGGTATCCTGTAGCCCAGGATAGCTTTGGACTGGTTGTGTAGCTGAGGTTGATCTTGAACTCCTGATCCTTCTGCCTCAGCATCCCAGGTGCTGGGATTACAGGCATGCGTGAACATCCTCAGGAAGATACATAATTTTTTTTTCATTTATAAAATATTGAAGTTGGGCAGTGGTGATGCACATGCCTTTAATCCCAGCATCCAGGACACAGAGGCAGGTGGATCTCTGTGAGTTTGAGGACAGCCTGGTCTACAGATCGAGTTTCAGGACAGCCAGAGATACCCAGAGAAACCCTGTCTCAAAAAAACAAAACAAAACAAAACAGAAGATGAAGAAAAAGAAATTCCGTGTCCTTCTCTTCAGCCCTCACGTTTTTCTTACACAGGTGAATGCCGTTTCTCTGCTGAAGCCTCTCTCTTCCAATTCATCAGGCTCCTCATACCATTCTTTGAAACTACACCCCAAGTACCCCTTTTTCTGCATTATAACAGATCCAGGACTGAGGCCCCAAAGGCCAAACTCCAAGTGGGTGAGTGGGCACAGATTCTGAGCTGGACATCTTTTATGGATGGGTGAGATATTTTTTTTTTAAATGGAGAAACATAGTAACAATCTCATTGGCAGCACCCTCTGCAATGAACATGCCTTACCCACAGTGGAATAAAAAGTGTTTCAAAACTAAACAAAAGAGCGGGCTGGGAAGGAAGGAAGCGGTGTATTCTCCTCGCTCTCCAGTGCCCTTTCCTCTCCACAGACTCTGCATCCTTGACTTTCTGTTCCAGGGAGAATGGAACCTTTTCTCTGACTCAGAGTTTCAAGTGTTTCCCACCCCCTCAGGCTGCGGCAGGGGCGGGAGCAATGGAATCATGCTCCTGCATCAGTGCAGAGCAGTCTGCAAAGGGCTCTGGGAACCAATCCACCGACCTGCATGAAGGCAGGAATGTTAACTAACAGTTGTGGTTAGTCTCGCAGACTAAACTCACCAGCCTTCCCATCGGGTCCCAAGAAACACTACTGTTCGGCTTAGACATCTTATCTCTCAGGGAACTCTCAAGGGTAGGAGAGGCAGTGGAGCCATCTCAAGGCTCCTTCCAGTCTTGGGGATCCATGCCTAACCCCAGCTCTTCAGGCCCATGCGTCCAGTAAGGGTTCTGATGGTTTGTCTGAATGAAGCCGAGTGGATGCTGGTTAGATACTTACCTGTGTGGTAAACACTATGAACAGATTTGTGTCGTGCCCGCCTTTCAGAGCAGGCACCTCAGAGGAGGGAAGAAGCCTTCCTGAGGCAAAGCAGCCCCCTGCAGGCGTTCCAGAGTCCGGCACACCCGAATCTACCCTCTACTCTGCCACATCTGGATTTGGTGATGGCAGGCGTAGTCTCTGAGACTTGTACATGACAGCAAGCTCTCTCCTATTCTGCACGGTGTCCCCACCGCTGAGCCTCATTTGAAAAAGTTTCAAGTTACAGTTATTTCTTTGATGTCGGTAGGTGTTGCTACAGGGAACACAGAGGTCAACTTGTGAGACTCCGGAGCAGGCTTGTCAGTTTTGGAGGGAGACATCCTTACAGTTGGATGCGGTCAAGAGAGGGCAGCAGGAGGAGGAGAGGGGTGGGGGGGGGTGGGGGAGTGGGGGGTGTCTCCTCTTGAGTCTCCACCCTTCAACCCAGGGACTTCCCACTAGCCCCTGCTGAGCCAGGCTCTACCTCAGGCTCATTTTAGAGACTCCAGTATTCCCATGCCGATCAGCATCAATCTTCCCCACCTACACTGGGGGCAGCCTGACACCACTTCTTCCTCGCCAGTGAGAGAAGAAGTGGAAGTTTCCTCCCTTCCTCCGGAGCCTCTCTTCTTCCCCTCCCTTTTGCGGGGGAGCGGACTGCGCTCTCTGGAGGGACCGAGGGAAGCCGGGCTAGCTCTAATGTGATTTTGCCTAGATGGAGCTGGCAGCTGGGAACCACTTTCTCCAGGCTTGCCCTCTGCTGGGGAAACTCCACGACGGAGACAAGGCAGCTGGCTTGAGGGTGCTTTGGAGCCAGAAGGGACCACGCAGGAACATTCGGGCCAGGGAGAGATGCTGAGGCTACCTTTCTTTCCTGAGCGTTCCCTGGAAAGGCGGTGCTTTGGGGGAAAGGTTCGCTTGCTCAAAGCACAAAAGGAAATACAAAGGAGAGATAATAGGAGAGAGAGAGAGAGAGAGAGAGGGAGGGAGAGAGAGAGAGAGAGAGAGAGAGAGAGAGAGAGAGAGCGAGAGAGCGAGAGAGAGCGCACAAATACAACAGCGCATAAGACTTCACACAGAAGATGTGGGACAGGGCTCTGAAAGTTCAAGTCCTAATGCTGCGGGCTAGGCCACGTGATTTTTTTGGTTATGCTATTTATGTTTGCCCAAATTCTAACTCCCCAATTTCTAAAGCAAGCGGGGACCTTGCTAAGACCTCATAGAACTGCACAAGGCCTTAGTTGATATACTCTGTGGAAAATTAGAATGCAGGAGAGAGTCGATTTTCATTTATTCCACAGATGTTTGAAGAGGGAAAAAAAAATCACTGAATTCTGGAGTCTTTGTGAGTTATCAGTTTTATTCCACAGCAATGGAAACCATAAGTGCCACTCACTTTGTTGGGTGCCTGATTGTGTAGTCAAATGTTTATCATTCACCAGTGACATCCCAAAAAAGGCTTCAGAACTGGTTTCTCTGGGTAGTTGAGGACTGACACATGATCCAATCTGCATCTCCTTTGAGCCCCGGGCTCTCTGGGAACCAGTCTCTGGGAACCACAGCACCACAACAATTCTATTGGGGGGGGGGAGCCTGGATGACAAGCTACATGTCACAGTCCGTGGCCCACAGAAGAAGCTGTGTCCCCGCTGGAATTGAAAATCATCCTTGAAAGCTGCAACTTTTACAGGGAAGGTTACCATGCCAACCACAGCCTCCTTGCCCAACAGGGATGAAAGGAAACAAGGCCCTGGGTGACAGGCAGCCATTGTGTGTTCACAGACTTGCCTGGAATCATCAGTGGCTGCTAACTGTGGGACAGGGCAGGGAAATTCAGGTTAGATTTCACTGGGGCTCCAGGACAGGCTGGACTGGGAGATGCTCTTCTGAGGGTGATACCCATCTCTTGGTGAAATGTGTGGGTGTGGTACTGACAGCAGGTGTGGACGGGAGGGTGTCCTAAATACCAGGATCAGGCTGTGATGGGAACTCAGTTTCCTCTGGGTTCATTTTTGCCACCTGTGTCCTCTGGAGGAAGTACAGGACAGTGGGGCAGGTCACAGAAGCAGTGGCCAGAGAGAGTCAGGGCCACACACACCTCAGGTAAAGGCAATACACTCTAACTGGGCCTGGTGTCACAGGCCTGTACCTCAGCTACTCTGGAGACTGAGGCAGGAAGCTGGCAAGTCTGTACTGCTGGAGTTCAAGGCCATCCTGTGCCACTGAGTGAGACCCTGTTTTAAAATGAAAAATACAAAAAGAGCTGGGGTTATAGGTCCTCGGGAGGGCCTTTGCCTAGCATGTACAAGACCTTGAGTTCCAGTTTAATATTTAAAGGAGGGTTGTGAAGGACGCCAGAGTGGGGCAGCCTACACACACACACACACACACACACACACACACACACACACACACACACACACACAATTTCATTTGATTACCACAAACCTGCAAAGCAGGAACCTAGCCTCCTTTCACCGAAGACCTGGAGCCTCTGAGAAGGTTTCTTTTCCAACATTAACCAGCGGGTAAGAAGCTGGGATTAGACTTCCTCTGAGCCCTGGAGGGAAAACCCCACACTTTAGGGACGTCTTATTTTCTTCTAGGCATGTCTTCCGAAGCAGCTCCCAGCAGACATCTGGGAAAACCTCTCAGCTCACAACAACGGGATGGCCACTCTGGGCTGTGCCCGCGCTCAGGTGTGCTTCACCCACAAAACAGAGAGAAGACGGGTTGCTCAAGGTTGCAGAGCGTGCGTGGCCACACTGGGATTCCGCGCACGGCTGGGGAATCCACCAGGCCCCGCGTCCCGGGACGAGGTGTGTGCAGTTCCCACGGGGAACTGCATGCTGCCCACTCGGAGCCCCACGTCCTGGGACGGAGTGATGCTGCCCCTCCGGGCCCCGCGTCCCGGGATGGCGAGCATGCTGCCCGCTCCGGGCCCAGCGTCCCGGGATGGCGTGCGTGCTGCCCCCTCCGGGCCCCACGTCCCGGGATGGCGTGCATGCTGCCCCCTCCGAGCCCCGCGTCCCGGGATGGCGTGCGTGCTGCCCCCTCCGGTCCCCGCGTCCCGGGATGGCGTGCATGCTGCCCCCTCCGGGCCCCGCGTCCTGGGGGCCGGGGGCACGGCGCGGGCTCGGCGGCCCCCAGGCGGCGGAAGTGCCTCGGTCCCGCGCACCCCGCCCCCGCCCCGCCCCGCCCCCGCCCCGCCCCCCGCCTCTCCGCGCCATGTATGGCGCTTCCTTCCCGAGCCCTACAAGGAGTTTCCTTTCCTGTCACCGGCCCATACATGGCGCTTCCTTCCCGGCGCAGCTGGCAGGCTGCCCGCGGGCCGGAGCACGGCCTCCGAGAGCAGCCCGCGGCGCCGTGACCCTGCCAAGGAGGGGACCGCCAGACAGGCCGGCCTCCGGAGCCCCTCGGGACAGCGCCGCCTGCCACCCCTGTAAGGTCAGAGGCGCCCACCGTCGCCGGCCGTTTCATGCGCCCCCCTCTTCTCCCCCTCCCGCGCACGCAGCACCCCATCGCTGGACATCCTTTAGCAGCTCGCAGCCCTAAGCCGCCGCCACCCTCCGCCCTACCCCCCCCTACTCGCTCGGACGACTTGGTCTTTTAGGAGCATCTGGCTGCTTCCCGCTACTCCTCGCCTTTAATCGAATGCTTTCCTCACACCCCTGCGGTGGAGCGAAGGCTCCCAGGTCCCCCTAAGGTGGTTCAAGCTAATGGCCCGAGGGAAGCCGTTCCTGTGCTCATCCCACAGCTCGGCTGACCATGCACCCAGCAGCTCTACGCCCCTTGGTTCGTCCAGGCTGCAGTCTCGGTCTTCCTTGTTGTTGCATTCCTAGTTCCCACCCCACACAACGAGGCTATTTTGGAGTGAAAGTAAAGCAGGAAAGGACCCTCTTATCAGGCCTCGCAGCCCTCTTAGGTTTCCTGTGGCATTGGAGGCCCAGGAGCTCCAGAACCCTAGCAGAGTGATCCAATATAAGGGAAGATGGAGGAGGGGTGGGGCGGGGGGAGTAGCAACGGCTAGGCCAGGTGGACGGCTCCAGCAACAGTACCCACGGGGTGTCCCCCACCCCCCTCCGGAGTGGCCTCTCTTCCTCTGCCTGAAAGCTTTCATGCACTGTTGCAAGCCCCGACGAGCCCCTGCAGGCCCGGCTACAGCAGCTGCCGGACTTAAACCTGGGCCAGACACGCAGGTACCCTGAGGTGATCTGCACTAAGGAGAGGTCAGAGAGAAAGAGAGAGAGAGACAGGCACCACAGCCATTGAAGTCCAGGCTTAGTGCTGGGTGGAGACAAGCAAGCCTCTGGGTTGCCCAGTATCCATCTTGAGAGCCTTGCCGCCAGAGAGGGGGTTTCTAGTGCCAGGCAGCCTGTGGGCTGTTGTTGTGTTTATTTTTATATTACATTTTATTTATTTATTTGTGTGTTGTGTGTGTGTGTGTGTGTGTGTGTGTCTGTGTGTCTGTGCGCCACAGCACGCATGTGGAGATCAGGGGACAATGTGTAGGAGTCTGATCTACCATGGGTGTCCCAGGGTGCAAGCTCAGGTCATCGTGTCGGCAGCAGGTGCTTTCTGCAGAACTATCTTTTCGTCAGTGTTTCTTCCTCTGCCTCCTTCCAGACTTCCCTTTTCTGGTTTCGATCTAGAAGGGACTGATTTACAGGCTGCCAGTCTCCACCAGCTACCAAACACCCATGCCCTGTGGCTATAACTAAGGCCTTTCAGTTTCCCGTGTGTGCCGGGGTCTTGAGTGCCTGTGGATAGGGTGCTTGGAGAGGCTCTCCAAGGTCCAGGAGTTAGGTGCCCACATCCCTGTCCTGAGGTCCTCTTGCCTGGTTTCCCACCGCGGCTGCGGGCCCTGAGCATTGTCCTTAGCATGGCTACCGTCTCTAGGGGGAGATCCGGGAAGACCAGGCTTCCTGCGGTCCTTCCCGCCGTCCCCTCGCTACCTTTCGCCCTCTGCTGGCGGACGCCTCCCGGTCGCGGGCAGTGCAGGGTGTGGAGGCGGCGACTGCTGGTGAGGCTGAGAGATCCCGGGCTGGAAACCAGAGAGCTATTTATAACAGCCTGGTGGAGGGAGAACCAGTGTCGAAGGTGTTGAACTCCCCTAGGATGCTACAGGATTCGCGGGAACCCCATGCTTCTGCTTGGGCAGACCTCATTCTCGGTGAGGGAGCTGTGGGTCTCAGAAAACCCTACGAATTGGCAGCGGTCCCGAGTCGCCTATGAAAGCTCTGATGCCAACTTTTCGGTTCCTTTCGAGGGTTGGATATTTGATCTGGGTTGAGAAGGTGAACCTTTTTGAAGAAATAAAAAAGTCACGTGACGCTCGGTGTAACTGTCACCTGGGATTTCCAAGATCTTGTTTTGAGACAGGATCTGTGTGTGTGTGTGTGTGTGTGTGTGTGTGTGTGTGTGTGTGTGTTTCCGTCCAAAGCAATGGCTGTCCTGAAACTCACTATGTAGACCAGTCTGGCCTCTGGAATCCCCAGAGATCCAGCTGTCTCAGCCTCCCAAGTGCTGAGATTAAAGGCATGCGCCACCACACCGGGCTCGTGCATTTTTTTAAAAAAAGATTTATTTATTATATATACACTGTTCTGTCTGCACACCAGAAGAGGGCACCAGATCTCATTACAGATGGTTGTGAGCCACCATGTGGTTGCTGGGAATTGAACTCAGGACCTCTGGAAGAAGAGCTAGGGCTCTTAACCTCTGAGCCATCTCTCCAGCCCCGTATTATTTTGTTTATTTATTTTTTAACCTCAACCAACTCTCCACAGGAGAGAAAGAGGGGAAAAAAAAAGCCACCCACTGCTAATAGTACCAACCTCTCCCTACCTCAGCTGGATTGGATGCCTTTTTCTTTCTTTCTGAAGCAACATTGGAGTTTATTAGGATATTTTAGAGATTTAAAATTACATGTATTTTGTGTGTGTGTGTGTGGTGGGTGGGGAATCTGACAGTGTACATATGGATCCCTCTTGGGAGTTCCACCTTCTACCATGTGGGTCCCAGGGATTAAATTTAGATAGATAATCAGGCTTGGTGGCTAGTGCTTTTAAACCATTCAGCCATGTCCACAACCTTTAGTAAGAAATTTTTAATATACCTAATTTTTTCATGTGTATGAGCGTTGGCCTGCATGTATGTATGTGCACCGTGCATGTGCCTGGTGTCACTGGAGGTCAGATGGGGTGCTGGAGTCTCCAGAATTGGCGTTATGGACAGTTGTAAGCCACCCATGTGGGTACAGAAAACCAAATCCTGGTTAAGAGCAGTAAGAGCTTTGAACTGCTGAGCCATCTCTCCAGCCCCCCCCCCCACAGATTTTAAAGAACATTTTATTGTTTTTAAATTCCGTGTATATGTGTGTCTGTGTGTGGGTGTATGAACATGTGAATGCAGGTGCCTGCAGAATCCAGAAGAGAGTGTCAGATCCCCTGGAGCTGGAGACATAGATGTGTGAGTTCTGGGAACGGAACTTGGGTCCCTGCAAGAGCAGCATGTGCTCTGTAACTGCCAAGCCTCCTTCCAGCTTTTATTAGAGATTTGTAATCACTGGGGTTGGGAGGAAGGAGGGTCCCGGGAAGAAAGTCTGGTGCTTTTGTCTGCCTCGCCCCATGGACTCCTCTGCCCAGGGTCTTGCTTCTGTCATTTGTCTGGGTTTTGCTTCTAGAGCAGGCGTTGTAATCGACGTGTCTGCCGAGGTGACTCTGGTCCGGCTGTCACATGAATAAATGGAATAGATGGCTGCCAGCACTGTTTGTGGTTCATGCATACTTCATCATCATGCTGGCTTACGGTTTGGACAGCAGCTTGGGGTGTTTCCATCTTTCCCCCAGAGCTGTGACAAGTCCTGGCATCTGGCTGGCTTCTCAGTCCTGTTCAGCCCTGACAGAACACAACACCACAAAGGACAGTCCGGCTAGCTGGGAACTCCACAGTGTAGACCAGGCTAGCTTTAAACTTGGAGCCATCCTCGTGCCTCTTTTTCTCCCACCCTGCACCCCTGGGATCAAAGCCATTGTCTTTCCCACGCTAGGCAGCCATTCTGCAATGGAACCATATTCCAGCACTTCCATATCTGGCGCACTTCTGTATCTTAAAAAATTTTTTTTTTTTTTAGTTGGTTGTGGTGGCACACATCTTTAATCCTAGGACTTGGGAGGCAGAGGCAGGTGGATCTCTGTGAGTTAGAGGTCAGCCTGGTCTACCAAGCAAGTTTCAGGACAGCTAGGGCTACACAGAGAAACCCTGCCTTGAAAAAACAAACAAAAAGGGTTTATTTTTAATTATGTGCATATGCATGTGATGGGTGTGTGCACTGGCATGCAGGTGCTCTGAGAGGCCAGAAGAGGGTGTCAGACCCCCTGGAGCTGGCTGGGGTTGCAGGCAGCTTTGAGCCTGGGTCCTGGAAACTGAACTGGGGTCATCTAAGAGCAGTATACACTCTGCTCTTCCATGTGCTCCGAGTCTTCTCCAATACCACACTCACAGGCTCTGTATGTATCCTCTCCTTGGGTATGAAGTAGCTTTGGAGCTTCCTGATAATGGTCCAGCCTCTTTCTCCAAACTGCATTGTGCACCTAAGGACCTTTTGAAAAAGAGGTTTGCATTTATCACCTCCCTGCTTAAAGTACCTCAGCAGTTTTTCTTCAAATGAGTTGTAGTCTTAGCCCCACTTTCCCACTCAGCCGGATCTGTTCCCTGGCTTGCTTCTTCTCTCTGGCTTGCTCCTCTCTCTGTCTCTCTCTCTCTCTCTCCCCCCCCACCTCCCTCTCTCTTCCTTTTGCAGTAAGTAGGGTCTCACATAGCTCAGGCAATCCTCAGATTTGCTCTGTATCTGAAACTGACCCTCCTTCCACTTCCCACATGCTAGGAGGACAGAGGTGCATCCCAGGGCTCATCTGCCCGGTTTCTCCAGGTTCACCCTTTGTTACACTCCCCCAGCTCAAAAGATTCTATTCACATCGGCCTCCTCAATGAGTTGTTCCGGACTCGGGATCAGGCGCTTTTGTTCTGCTAGTTCAGGAAGCGTCCAGAGATTGTTCCCACGATCTGATTGTTCACACTTGGTCTCTCTGTCAGGGCACGATTGATTTCACACATGGTCTCTTGTCACGATTAGGATGTCACATCAGTTGGAGTGATTCACTAGTCCAAAAGTCTAGGGTTGTCTCTTTTGTTCATGAAATATTCCTGGAGCTGGCCCTTTGCTTGTCTAGAGTGTGTGAGAAACAACTTAGTGTATTTAATAAAACCTTATTTCAAACTTGAGCCTGAGAGAAAGGCTAAGTAACATGTTCAAAGTCACCAAGCCTTTAAGTGGCATGCCACTGTTATCCTGGACAGCTGACTCCAATGTCCACCCCACATCTGTTAAGTTCTTCTTGAAAGTAAAGCCTCAGAGAAGGGGCTGGGCCTCACGTTCGATCCCCAGCACCCACACACATGGCCACTCAGAACTGTCCGTGACTCCACCAGTCCCAGGGGATCCAGTGTCCTTTTTGACCTGTGGTGCACAGACATTAATGCAGGTAAATACCCATTCATTGAAAAAAAAAAAAACTTTTAAAAAAAGAATGAAAGAAAAGAAAAACCAGAGAAGAGGGGAGGGGAAGACGGTATCAGGGAAGAAAGCCAAGGAGCTGTTCTCTGTGATCACGAAATGCAGAGTTGAGATTAAGAAAGATCAGACTTCATCAGGGAAGACATTTGAATGGCTGATAAGCATATGAAAAGATGCTCCCCGCTATTAGTTATCAGAAAATGCAAATCAAAACCATAGTAACAACAGCAATGAACAATCTGAAAAAGAAATTAAGAAAACAATTCAATTTTCAACCATGAAGAAATACCCAGGAATAAATTTAACTCAGGTTAGAAAGATTTATACAATGGAAATTATAAACCATTGCTGAAAGAAAGAAAAATCTAAGTAGAAAATCATTCTGTGTTCTTGGGTTGCAGGACTCTCTCTCTCTCTCTTTCTTTCTTTTTAAAGGCAGGGTTTCTCAGTGTAGCCTTGGCTGTCCTGGAACTCACTGTATAGACCAGTCTGGCCTCGAACTCACAGAGATCCGCCTGCCTGTGCCTCCCGAGTGCTGGGATTAAAGGTGCGCAACACCATCACCTGGCAAGTTTTTGTTGTTGTTTTGTTTTGTTTTTAGTGAAAAATGAACAAAGGACAGGAACACAGTCCTGCACAAATGGCCGACAGTCACAGGAATATGTGTTTGAATAAGATTCGTTAAGGACATACAAATGAAAACCACGGTGAGTTTCTGCTTCCCACCCACTAAGGAGTGAGAACAAAGAAGTCAGACTAGCTGGGCAGTGGTGGCTCACACCTTTAGTCCCAGCAATGGGGAGACAGAGGCAGGCGGATCTGAGTTCGAGGCCAGCCTGATCTACAGAGTGAGTTCCAGGACAGCCAGTTACATAGAGAGACCCTGTCTCGAAAAACAAAACAAAACACCCCAACAACAACAAAAGAAGCAGGCTAGAAGGCTGGCAGGGCGGTGGAGAGAGAGCTCAGAGCGCTTTGCCCACTGCTGGGAATGTAAAATAGCCAACTGATAACGGCTCTGTGAAGGCTGGTCGAGGTGTTAAACATTCTGTACAGTGGTGCATGCTGGGACCCACGCATTCAGGAGGCTGAGACAGGAGGATTATCACCAACCTGGGCCTTGCCTTGTCCTCTTCTTTCCAAAAACAAAAACACCAACAAAGAAGGAAACAAAATCCAGAAAAACAAATAAACAAAACCCAAGCTATACTATGTAACCCAAGATATACTATGTAACCCAGTGATTCTGTTCCGAAATGTGGGCCTGACTGGTGGTGTGAATGAGACAGGCTCCCACAAGCTCATGTGTTTGAAGGGTTGGGCCCCAGCTGGTGGAACTGTTTTGGAAGGATTAGGAGTATGGCCTTGTTAGAGGAGGTGCTTTAGGAGGAGGTGCATTACCGGGGTAAGCTTTGAGGTTCCACAAGCCCCATTTCATTCCCAATGTGCTGTTTCCTGGTTGTGGATGAAGATGTGAGCTCTCAGCAGCTGCTTCAGCACCACAGCAGCTTGCTCGCTGCCATGCTCCCCACTGTGATGGATGGACACCATCCCTCTGGAACTGTAAGCCCCAAATAAACCCTTACTTCTACAAGTTGCCTTGGTCATGGTATTTTGTCACAGCAGTAGAAAGGTACCTAAGACACCGAGAAGCCAGAACAGCCTGTGTGTGTACACATGCGCACACGTCAGATGTTGTCTATCTTTTTTTTGCATGTGTGTGGATGCAGGTGCATGTGTCTGTGCTTTCCGGTGGATGCCTAAGGTTGGCCTGTCTAGTGTCTTCCTGCATCGCTCCCCACCTGGGATATTGAGACAAGGCTCTCACTGAGCTGGGAGCTCACCGTTTTGGCTACTAGCCAGCATGCTCTGGGCATCCCTGTCTCCTCCATCTCGGACTTGCTAGGATTTCAGGTGGGCTGCCATCCTCCCCCATCCTTTATACGGACTCTAGGGATTGGAACTCCATTCTTCACCCTTACATGGCAGGTGCTTTTCCTGCTGAGCCTCTTTCTGTTTTGTTGATTTCTGAGACAGTTTCTCTGTGTAGCCCTGGCTGTCCTAGAATTTCCTCTGTAGCCCAGGCTGGCCTCAAACTCACAGAGATCTCCCTCCCGAGTGTCCATGCCTTTTTGTTTTTTCGAAGTTACAGAAGTTTGTCTGGTTGTCACGTGGTTAAAATGGAACCCGGGTCCTCTGGAGGAGCAGCCAGTGCGTTTAACTGCTGAGCTCTCTCCAGCTCCTCACTTGGTTTTTTGAAACAAGATCTCTCACTGACCTGGAGCTTACCAAGTAGTCTAGCCTGGCTGCTGGCTGGTCACAGACCCCAGGGGTTCGCTCTGCTTCCCCGGCCCTAGTTTACAAGGTACGCCACCATGCCCAGCTCCCTGTGGTTCTGGGGTTCAAACTCAGATCCTCATTCTTGCAGGGCAAGCATTTTATCAACTGAGCCATCTTCCAGCCGCTCGAAAGTTACCCAAAGACATAGATGAATGCCAACGGTGACATTCCTCACCATAGCTAAAAACTAGGAGTGACCCAGATCCAGAGGAAGCAGTGACTGTGATTCCATACAATGGTGTGCTGCTGCTTTGTGGTTTTTACTTGTAACACTTCCACGCCAAGTATGTGGGGTCTCTTCCCACACCAACCAATTCTCCATCTCCTCAGACACGGACTGGGTGTCCAACAGTTCAGCTCAATTTTGACAGCTGAAGTTAGTGCGGACGCCATAGTTCGGTCCTCACAGGTGTGGTGGCACATGAGCCTGCAGCCCCTGAAGACTAGGGCAGGACGGTCCCAGGCCAGCCTTGGCTATGTTGTGAGTTCCAGGCTACCTTGGGATATAGTATAAGACCACGCCAAGCTAGGCCATGATGGTGCACGACTTTAATCCCAGCACTCGGGAGGCAGAGGCAGGTGGAATTCTGTGAGTTGGAGGCCAGCCTGGTCTACAGAGTGAGGTCCAGGACAGCCAGGGCTACACAGAGAAACCCTGTCTCAAAAAACAAAAGACCATGCCTATGGAAAAAAAAGAATAGGCATAGCAGTGTACACTATGGGACTCTGGCAGAGGCAGACAGATCTCTGAGTTCAAAGCCAACCTGATCTATATAGCAAGTTCCAGGCCATCTGGGGCTACATAGTGAAACTGTCTCAGAAAATGAAGTCAGTGAGACTTTTATCGTCTCCTATTTTAGGAGTGGTTTAAGGGAGTCTTCCTCTATGTAAACTATACCTTAATAAAGTTAACACAAAGGAGAAATGATGAGTATAGAGTATCAGTATCCTGCCATTTGAGTAACTTGTTTTTGAATCAAGGCAGGACCGACTCATCTCTCTTCAAACTCACAGTTCATCTCTGCAGCTGCCCCCTGTTCACGTGTAGGGCTAGAACTCCAAATGAGGAGGGGGCTGCTCTGGATCCTCCATACCCCTTAACACTCCCCACTCTTCATCATTAACTGCTGCTTTTTGCTTCCGGACAATAACCACTAAGGACAGAGACGGGGTCTCCTGCTCTTCATTACCCACTCACCACTGCGCCTCAGCATCTTGCACGGGGTGCAGTGTGTAGGAAATGCCTGTGAATGCTTGCTGAGTGAGAGAGTAAGAGGTTAGCCATGTCTAAGCATGGGGGGGGGGTAGTGAGGTGTGTATGTAGACAGCAGGCTGGAGGAGTTGGGTCTCTGAGGCCCTTTGCTCAGGCACCAGGCTAGAATTAACATGTTGCCTCCCTTCCAAATCAGATTTGAAGGGGATGGGGAGCAAATCTAAGGGCCACCTGAGCTACAAAGTTGAAGTGGGGCGAGGGAGGGTTCAGAGGCCCGAGCATACGCTGAGGATCAACTCCGGGCCTCACACATGCATGGTAAAACTCTCTCTCCATCGAGCTACTGTTATCCCGGCCAGTACAACAGTCTCAACTATGTGAGGGACGCTTGCTTTCTTCCCCAGCTGCAGTCCTGTCGTCTAGAGCCTGCCCTGCATGCCCTCCAAGTGCTCTTTTCATCCCCATCACCCCCTCCCCAAGCCCGGGAACTCGTTCAGTTTGGACAGCCATGGAACAGGCTTGTGTCCTGGCATCGAGTCCTGGTTTCGTTCTTTTCGAGTTCTCCTTTGCCACCAGAGAGAAGAGTGTCTCCTTTGCCTCCCCCTCACCAAGTCCTTGCTCCTTCTTGCTTGGAACCTATTTCCGAAGCTGCTGCTTGCTCTCTTTCCCTAGCCTCCCTTAGGAATGAACCCTCTAGCTTTCCTTTTGAGTGGTGTTGGAGAGCCAAGCAGAAAGAACTAGGTACAGCCATGGAGGGTATCTCAGCAGCGTGGCAGAGGGTGCTGGAAGCCTGGGGCAGGAGAAGCAACTGAGTCATCCACTCAAGCCAACCCTGACTCATAGGGAAGTGACTTCAGAACACTTTCCTAACTACCTGGATGTTGGCCTCCCTTCCCCTCCCAGCCTTCTTTGGCTGACAGCCATTCACCTGCCTCCTCTTATAATCTGTTCTTCCATCCATAACATCGGAGAGAACAGGATTTAGGTGAAGAACAAGGTCACCTATTTGCTGAGACCAAGACTTTGGAGTTGTTGGACATTTATGGTGTTGCTCTCTGGTCTTCAGCCACCTTTTCTTGGTTGTGAAGGGAACAGGAGAAGATCCAAGGTTCTTGAGTGCTAAAGTTATGATTCTCAAAGATAGAACCAGGCACGGTGACACGTGCCTGTAATCCAGCCCTTGGGAGATGGAGGCAGGAGGATCACTGCGAGTTTGTGTCTGGCCTGGGCTACATTGTAAACTCTGTCTCAAAAATGAAAGTATTGGCGGACTGGAGAGATGGCTCAGCAGTTAAGAGCACCCTGTTGCTCTTGTAGAGGACCTGGATTCCGTTTCCAGCACCCACATCCAGTTACATGGGTGGTGGGAATTGAACCCAGGTCCTCTGGAAGAGATTCCAGTGCTCTTACTGAGCTACCTCTCCCATCCCCAAACACTGTTTTTGAAAAGTGACAGTATTAGGTTACTGCAGCGAGGAGGGAACCCCTGTAGACGAAGAACAGACTGTCTCGAGCTTGAACTCCACATCCTCAGGTAGCTGTGCTTCCTCACCACCTGCTGCTCGTCTCACATCAAAGGCCTCCTATTGGTCCTTGGTTTTTGAGACAGGGTTTCTCTCTGCAAACCAGGCTGGCCTTGAACTCAGAGAGATCCGCCTGCCTCTGCCTCCCGAGTGCTGGGATTGAAGGTGTGCGCCACCGCTGCCCCGCTGTGTTCTTTCGGCTGCTTCACCTCCCTCAGGTCAAAGCCCGAGACTATCCCCAGAGCCCTGGAGAGCAGCTCCTCATCTTCTCTTTCCTAGGCAACTCCTGGGCCTCAGACCCAGGGTGACCGACTCAGTGGGACTGACTTGAGTCAAACCCAAACTGTGAGTCCAAAGCAAACTTGCACATAAACCAGTTTGAGTCCCTTCTGAACCAGTTAGCACTCCAACACCTGCCCTATCAGGGATGTTCACGGTGTCCCTGAATGATTCGTTACATGATGCTGCTGTGGCTTGGTTTGAGATGGGGTGTGGAGGTTGGTCTGGGACTCCTGGTAATCCCACTGCCTCAGTCTCCTGAGTGCTGGGATCACAGGTGTGTGCCCAGTGATGTTCTTTTTCCTCCAAGTTTCTGAAATTTCAAAGATGTCCTTAATAAGCCTCACCTATTTTAAACTTCAACTTATACTTAAAACAACCCTAACAAAACCACAGTAATTATAAAGCTATGATTTAACCGTGGTGGTTTTCTCAGTAGTTCATATCTCAGTGTTAAGTGTCCTATCAATGATATAATTTGAAGAGCAGGGGCAGGGGGCAGGCAGGAGAGCTCAGTGTGACGGAGATGGAGAGAACAACCACCTACAGGCTGTCCTGATTTCCTCAGATGCTGTGGCATACACCTCTAAAAAAAATGTAAATAAAAATGTGGTAAAATTGAAAAACAAAACCTAGGTGGGGGCAAATTTGGCAAAATGCATGTACCTGCCACCCTTGTGTGGCCAGCTACTTGTGATGCTGAGAAAGAGGGGCAAGAATGGTCACTTGAAGTAGGGGTGGAGGGGCCCGACTTTAATCTCAGCACTCGGAGGAAGAGGCAGGAGGATCGTTGTGTGTCTAAGGTCAGCCTGGTCTACAGAGTGAGTTCCAGGACAGGCAGGGCTATGCAGAGATCCTGTCTCAAAAAACAAAAACAGTAGGGCTGGAGAGATGGCTCAGAGGTCTTGAGTTCAATTCCCAGCAACCACATGGTAGCTCACAACTATAATAGAATCTGATGCCCTCTTCTGGTGTGCAGGTATATATGCAGACAGAGCATTCACACATAAAATATAAATAAAATTTAAAAAACAAAAAATAAAAACAGCAACTACAGCCAGGCGGTGGTGGTGCACGGCCTTTAATCCCAGTACTCTGGAGGCAAAGGAAGGCGGATCTCTGAGTTCGAGGCCAGCATGGTCTACAAAGTGAGTTCCAGGATAGGCTCCAAAGCTACACAGAGAAACCTTGTCTCGAAAAAACAAAACAAAATCCCAGCAACTACAACAACAATTACTTGAGACTGAAGAGTTTGTGGCAATGAAGGGTAGGTTAGCAAGACCTTCTTTGCTTCAAAAGGGATGTGGTGGGTGGGAGATAACAATGTAGCTCAGTGGTAGAGTACACACTTAGCCTATAGGTCAGTGCTCAATCTCAGAACTGGTATTAAATAATACAAGACCAAGGACAAACACTACCATTCGAAAAATCCTGTTTATTCTTCCATGAAGACCCTGGACAAATCGCTTCCTATCCCTTGAGACTGGATCCTTATGTAACCAAGGCTGGCATTGAACAGTGTAGGATGACCTTGATCTTCCTGCCTCATTTCCCAAGTGTTAGAATTTTAATGTGCCTCACCAAGGGCTGGCTGAGGATGCTGGAGAACTTCTAGGAGTCCCCTTCAGAAAGGTCATGGGACCCCCTTATTCATCCTCAACTGTGTTGGGGGATAAGCTGGCTAGCCCGTTGAAATGTGTGTTGTGGAAAGAGGTAATAGGTACTTCCAGACACAACTCAGGCAGGCGGTCACCTTGGAAAGCATGCCAGTGGTTGGGTGGAGCATGCCCACTGAACCTGACTTGCCCCAACAACTTTCTTTTCTTCTTAATGCAAGAATGGCCTGCATTTCATGGCTTTGGAAACAAATAGACCTGAGTCCTAGATTGCCATGTAATAACTTGGGCAGATAGGACTCTCCTCCATTTGGTCAACTGCCCTATTTATCCAGATCTCCCCCCCACCAAGGGTTTTTCAGTGTACCTACCCTTGGCTGTCCTCGAACTCACAGAGATCTGCCTGCCTCTGCTTCCTGAGCGCTGGGATTAAAGGTGTGTGCATCACCACCTCCCCACGTTTTCTCTAGATTTTAAGGACAAAGCAAGCTGTCCCAGACATCTGCTGATGCTGGGTCAGAAATCTGCCTTTTTAGAGGAAGTTTCATCCGCAGTAGTGTAGCACCACCTTGTGGTCACCAGCAGAAAGTCACTCTAGACACTTGCATGGGATGGAGGTTAGAAGCCAAGGAACCTTGATAGCAAGTCTCATCATAGGCCCAGTCAGTTCCAGGTACAGTACTATGCACTTCACAGACCTTCATGAAATTCTTAGTCTGTAAGACAGGGTCTTTGCAGGTAAGAAGGCCGGCCTGGAAAACTCACCATGCTCCTGCATCCAGAGTGCTAACGTTACAGGCGTAACATCACATGTTGGCCAGGTCCAGGGGTCGAACCCAGTCTTCCCGTATATTGGACAAACACTGCACTAAACTACACCCCCAGTCCTTTGTTTGGATTTCATTAGTTTGTCCAGGCTGACTTTGATTTGCCCAAGCCTCCCAAGTAGCAGGGATTACAGGCAATTACTAATACCAAGCTGGTTCCTAGTTGAGCGCTGGTAAGGCTAAGCCTGCCAAGTTCTGGGATTCCTGGAGATGGCTCTACCCTCCAGGGTAGTTCATGAGCTAGGACGTACACTTATAGAGCACCATGGAGATGGCTGTCTGCACGGGCCTCTAGTTCTCATTCGGCCTCACCTCACCTGGGGGCATCCAAACAGCTGCAAGACAAGAAAGGGTCCTGTCTCACAAGCTCTAATGCCATGTTTCCATACCCCCTGGCCAGTCAGCTCCTCATCCCCTGAGGTACAGTCCCATCAGGGTGGGTCTTGGCAGATGCAAATTCCAACTGGCACTCACTCAAGTTGGCTGCAGGGAGGACGCTGGCATGAGTCTGAAATTCCACCTTGGCATTCAGCCCTCAGTCTAGTGGGCCTGTCTGGGAGTGGTGTGGTGTGGGAATGGAGCCGGAGAACAAAAGATGGTAAGCGCCCAGACAGGAGAGTGCGCAGCTTACACATCCTGTACTTCCAACAGCTTGACTTTAATTAAGACTACACCGAGGCATGCTGTAGGAGAGATGCCACCTTTGCTGTGCTGCATTGCATGCCTGCCTCTTGGCAGAGAAGACTGGTTTAATCCGAGTACCTTCTGGGCTGCACAAGAAAAGCACCGGAAAGGCCTGATGGGTAAGAAAAAGCACAGCTGCTGTTGGTCAGTTTTCTCTACACTGGAAATAGCAAACCACACACAAGCCACACACAACAGGGCTAAAGCACTCAAAGAACCTCTAGGTTTCTAAACCTTTAAGGAGAAGAAAGAAATGTTAATTATTGAGCCAAGATCTGACCTAGAACTGAGAGATCACCTGCTGGGATTAAATGTATGTGCCAGCCACACCACACCACACACTTACTTTACCTTGCTCTTCTAGTCCGAAACAAGGGGTAAGGCCAGAAAAAGGAAAATGCCAGGCTAGTTTCTGCTCTGATACTATGAGGGTTTTGCCTGCCTGCATCTGTGTGCACCTGTGTGCACCGGGTGCCAGTGGAGGTCAGAAGGTACTGGATCCCCTAAGACTGGAGTTCCAGCCATTGTGAGCCACCACGTGGGTGCTGGGAACTGAACCCACGCACTTGCATATGGCCAGTGCCCCGTCCCTCCCATTTTCCAAGACAGGGTTTCCCTGTGTAGCCCTGGCTCTCCTGTGCTGGGATTCGAGGCACGCGACACTGCCTGGCTTGCAGTCAGCCCCTCAACTGCTGAGATAACTCTGCAGCCCCCTGGACCAGTTATTCTTCCATTCATCTTTTGAGACAGAATCTTGCTATGAAGCCAAGACTAGCCTCAAACTTGTGACCTTCCCACCTCTGCCTCTAGTTTATGTACCACCACACTGGACTAGGAGCGCTTTTATAGGACTCAAAGGGCAAGTGGACGACATAAGGTTGACTTAGGAATTGAGACTGGGATAAAATTGTGATTTCATCACCGAAAAGCTGCTCAAGAACCCTTCTTACCTGTTCGAAGGTGGCACCACCTGTCCCTATGGAGTACAGGTAGGTTTGAAATATCTTAAACATAAATCCAAAGCCAAACACACGCAAATTTCCTTCCGGCATTACCCTGGCTTGCAACCCCAGCCATCCTTCGCACAGACAGACACAGTGGGTAACTCTAAGGCTGAACAGGCATTAGGAACGGCTAATCTGACAAACAGGAGCAGTCAGTCTCTGGAGTCCAGACTTTTCTAGGAACATTCCTAAAAAATCTCAAGCACACGAAATATATTCTTAAATATGGTTTAATACTCTTCTCCATTTCTGTACATCACAACACCGAGATTCTGCTCTTAGGGTCTCTCTGCAGAGGCTAGCGAGTGCAGGCTACGGTTTCCCCTCACTTATGTGTGTTTGTATGCGTAAGTGTAACACATATCGGTATATATTGATACACACATCAATATATAATGCAATATATATCACCAAGGAGAACACATTGATTAAAGAAATACAAAAATTTGGCATCATTTCCAAACTTAAATAGTAAAAATAAAAACTACAAAAGGAGCTGCATACCCTAAATGTATCATGTGAAACAACAAGCATATTCAAAAATGTAAATTTACATCCAATTTCTCTGGTCTTGTCATATCACATTAGACCCATTTACAATGGCAAAACCCTAAGGTACTGCTGGGAAGAGTGTGTTTGCTCCTGGGTGTTCTGCAAACGAACAGCAGAGCCCAAAGCAAAAGCCTGTTCTGGTGAAGCCTCCCGTGTTGGTGAACACCAAAGAATCGACTCTTCTCACCGGGGGTTGAGACATCAGGTTACACGACAGACAGTCATTTGGACCTCAGAGGACAGTGTGAGAACCAGAAGCTTTACACTGCAGACATACTCCCTCCATTCAAGTGAAACAGGATTATTGGAACGATAGGCAGGTCTGTAACCTGGGAACAAGGAGCTGGTTCAGACCAATAAAGCTACAAGTGACTGAGTCAAGTCAGTGAAGAACAGCAGTCAGGCACTAAAGTGTTAAAAGTACCCAATTTGATACCCAATGCACCCCGCCATCCTGGAGAGTATGGGTGGTGCCAATCGACTTGAGAAACCTTTGGTCCTAGAAGTCCACTTGGCACACTCCCCACTGCTCCACTGGGCACGTCCTACACTCCGTTTGCTGTTGCACCTTGAGCACACCACGACCTTGTACTTCAACTGGGTTCAAATCCAACGTACAGCCCAGCTGCGAAGCATAAGCTTCAGGTTTTGGCCGACTTTTGGATCTAACATGGTTTAATCCATGGCGCCAGAAGCCGTGTCCCGTCCCCCCCACCCCTGCCCTCCCCACCCTCCTCCCACACTTTCTCATCTGAGAGGGGCTTCTAAGTCCCACTTTTGAAAAAGATGCTCCAGCCCCACCAGGGGTTTGAGAAACATGCACAGTCATACATGTCTTGTCTGTCGTTCCTGTGAAAAATCTTGCAGTTCATTTGAAAGAAAAAAAAAATCAAAACATTCACATAATCTCATGCCATCCAACACAAGGAAACACGACCACCTCCCTTTATCGAGAATAGATCCAAGCAAATCACCCTTGACTTTTTTTGGTTCCACTAAAATTGCATGTTTTATTTCTCCCGACCCCAGCAATAGCACAGAGGCCCCACCGTGTCCTCCCCAACTGGTTTCTAGTAGGCTGAGATCACAGGAGCCTCATTAACGTCAGGGACACCAAGGGCTCCCAAAGGCTTGGCACAGATGTGCCCCCCAACAGATGGAAGTCAGGAGTGCACTGCCCCGTGTCTCAGCACTCAGCCTGACTTTGCATCACCCTGCACCTGTGAAACAGTCTGGGAGTGGAAAGTGAGGGAGTGAGGCCGAAGTGGCCTCCTGTCAGCTCACCCTTTCAACATTAAACAGAGACCAAGAGAGAAACAGTTCCAATATTTCACCACATATATTTCTGCTTGTGCAGTCTAGTCTGAGAATGCCATGTAAATGGGTCACTGCGAAATGCAGCAATCGAGTTATTCTCCGATCAAAATAAGAACAAACCAGTATGATCTCACTTCTACTAACTTTTGAAGGTTTACAGCAGTTAAAGTATTTTTGCTTCTATGTATGAAGGTTAAAAAAATCATTTTTTTTTTCATAAAATACAAGAGCAACCAATTTTACCATCAAGTAAAAGTAAAAAGTGGGATTCTTTTTTCAATTAGTCCGGAGTGGCATTTAGGAACTTAGTTGTAGGCTGCTGCGCTGACACCATGACAAACCAAAGTGTAGGGTTGGGTCTGCTTTTGTTTCGCTTTGCTTTTCAGTATCCAATGCTCACGGATTAAGTTCTGGAAATGTTCCAATTGTAAGGCAGGGATCTGTTTGGACTCCACCACGGGTATGCTCCTTGGGTTGAATGCTGGAGGGTGAGGCACATGTTGCCGGACCCATGTCGACTACCTAGTAGTCATCAAGGTCAAAAAATTCATCGTCTCCTCCTTGGTATTCCATTCCCTGGAAATCTACTCGGTACCGCAAGATACCTGGAGAAGCAAAGCAGAGTGAGTAACCTGGGTTCTTGAAGCAGGAAGGGATTGTTCTTCCAAGAGAAGCTCATCCTCTTCCAGAATTACAAAATGGTAACGATCAGCTGCAGGCATAGTGACTCAGAAATATAAACCTCAGTACTCAGGAGGTCAAGGCACCAGGATTGCCCAGCTGGAGGCCAATTTGGGCGTACAGTGAGTCAAAGGTCAGCCCCCCACTCCAAAAACCACAATGGGGAGGGGAGAGATGGAGTAGAGAATAAAAATAGTGCCTGTGCTAAGCGCCTGATGACCCTTCCATTTCTGGAACCCACATGATGTAAAGAGAATAGACTCCCAGTTATCCTCTGACACAAAGCTAAACTCCCTCAAACAAAACACAAGGCCCAGCAAGATGTTTCTGCAGGTAAAGGCACTTGCTGCACAACCAGACTCCCATGGTAGAACCACCCCTGCAAGCTGTCTGACCGCCATGTGCATGCCATGGCACTCAAATATATATACAGCATGTGTGACTGAAGGCCAGAAGAGAGCACCAGATCTCATTACAGATGGTTGTGAGCCACCATGTGGTTGCTGGGAATTGAACTCAGGACCTCTGGAAGAGCAGCGAGTGCTCTTAACCGCTGAGCCATATCTCTCCAGCCCCACCATGGCACTCTTGTGCCAACAAAGAAACACACAAAACAACAAAATCCCAGAGATTAAATATGACTGAAATACATTATGTACATGCATTTAAAAAAAAAATCGGTGTAGTGGCACATGCTTTAGTCCCATTCATTAGTCCCAGCACTCAGGAAACAGAGGCAGGATCTGAGTGGATCTGAGTCCAAGCCAGCCCAGTCTACAAAGTAAGTTCCAGGACAGCCAGAGCTATACAGAGAAACCCTGTCTTGAAAAACCAAAACAAACAAACACCACACACACATATACACACACAAAAAAAAACCCCTCAGGAGATCATTATTACACATAAATACATGCTAATAAAAACTATGACGATAAGCAAAGTGGTTCAAACTAAGGAATGTGCTCCACCTGCTGCTGGCCACACCTCTTCCAAGCAGAGTGATCATATGCCACCCTGAAGTAAGTTACTTCAGGCCCTGGTAAGAAACCCTGTGTGGAGTTGGCTACTCACCTCCAATTCCACCAAATCCTTTCACAAACTGTGATCCTTCTTGTGACTTATCTGTGACAATTTCTAGTGTAGCTCCGAATTTTTTATAGTTGTTAGCAAACCATTCCAAGAGGGGCATGCTCTCAATCAGTTCATGTTCCTGTCCAGTCTACAGGGCAGTCACGACAGAAACACCGGGATTAGAATACAAACTGCAGCCTCACCCTCTCAATGCCCCTGCCCATCCTTACTCATCCTCCTAACATTTGGAGCACTAGAAATGTAGGATCCTAAATACATCCTGGTTCTTGGGGAGAGAAACTGATTATTTCAGTATTTGCCCTCAAGCTGCAGCCTCAGCAACAAAACGTCAAAGCATACTTAGTTGTCAACTTATGATTCCTATTGTTGATTCCACAAAGTAGGTTGTTGTACTTTCTCTCCATTCAACAGCCCAGAAGACACAGAGCAACTCAAAAAAAGAGAAAGGAAAAAAGAAAAAAGAAAAAGTACACCACATGTGCCTGGTGCCCATGAACTGGAGTTCCAAACAGCTGTGAGCTGCCATGATGATGATGATGACGTCACTGTGAGATGGCCTCTGGAAGGACAAGTGCCCTCAGCTGTTGAGCCATCTCTTCAGCCCACTTTTGAAAAGACAGCATTCAGGGTTGTACGTATTTGGTCTATACACGCCATAAGGAGACAAACTGCTGGAGTCAGTCCTCAGGCAGCATGTGCCTTTTCCTCAGCGGCCCTTCAGAACTGAAGGCAGCTACCATTACAACTGTCTTGTTTTGGAAGGCAGTGTTCATTATAAATCACGAGATGCATTTAAACCGGGCTAAGTACATAGGAAAAGCTGGTAAAATGCTAATAAAGCAACATTGGTCTCACAGGGCCAGACAATGCAAATCTATGTTATTTCAAGGATAATAATGTTTTCTTGCTTTCCTTTTTTTTTTTTTATTTTTTTTTAATTTTTGGAGATAGGGTCTTATTATGTAGTTCTAGCTGGCCTTGACCCACAAGTGCCTGCTTCAGCTCCCTAAGTGCTGGGATTAAAGGCATGTACCACCCCCCACCCCCACCCCCAGCTTCCTTGACTACTTTAGAAGTTCATACGACCACGATTTCCTCCTCCCGGAATCAGATCAGTGTGTGGCAGTTAGATGAGAATAGGGCTTTGTTTCCCAAGGCTGATACTCTATGTTACCAGTGCTCTAACAATGCTTTTTGTATGTTATCATTAAATAAAAAATGACATACCTCTTTGTCTGTGAAGTGAGATTTATCCTTCTCTTGTTCTGGAGTTAAATAGAGAATTTTCTCCTCTGTAGTATTAAAAGTTAGAAAAGAAAAAGTGTTAATCTGGCCATCACAATACTAATAGATATAAATAATAAGAGGAGATTAGATAAGAAAAGGACTCCTAGACTAACTCTAGCAAGCTGTCCCATGAACAGCATACACCCCTGGTACCCTGCTCCTATAAGGAAACATTCCTTGGCAAATTTAACTGGTGACAGACATTAACTAGCTGGGGGTAGGGTGGGGGGCACGGACACATAACTCTAGACCCTATGCAGTTTTATGTTCCTGTCTAACTGGCTTCCTGAACACAGGAAATGTAATAGACAGCAACAGTATTTTCTTCTTTTTTACCTTCTGTGCCTTGGCAATGAAGAACGTATCTCATTATATCCAGATTTTCATAGACTATTAGAATTTCTACAGCTCCCATTTCCAAAGCCTTTAGTGTATCTTCAACTCCAAAACAGTACTTGCCTGTGTCCTGGCTAATTTCATCAAAGTATCGCCCTGTGGATTAGGGATATAACAATAAAATATATGATGGTTCTTGATATCCATGAACTTAATCAACTATGGATTAAACATTCAGAAAAGTAAGCACAGCATGTCAAAGTGTACTATGGAGCTAGGCCTGTGATGGTTATATTTGAATATACACGGACCTTTACTTGTCATCGTAACCTAAATGATAGCATACCGTTATTTACATAATATTTACAATGTGCTAGGTATTACAAGCAATCAAGAGATAATTTAAAGTACACGGGAGGGTGTACATAGGTTATATGCAAATACTACACAGTTTCTCTAAGGGCCTTGCACAGCTGTGGATTTTATAACTCACAAGATTATGAAATCAGTTCCACTATTCCTGATCATTATAAAGAGAATCCTACTTTCAGGCCCATGTTTGACAGATACACAGGCCCAGAGCCTGTTCCCAGTGCCTAGCTGCAGGCCCACGTGGCTGAGGAGACCAAGGGTTCCTGGACCATCTCTGTTGAGCTCCTAGGTCCTCCCAAGTCTTCCTTTTAAGGTTGGTGCTGTACTTTAAGAGGCTAACACAGCAGGATAAAGGAACTCCGTAAGATCCAGGGAGAGACTGGAAGCCTCCCCTTTGGATCCTGTCTAGTTACAGCTGGGGGGAGAAAAAAGATTCCATGCAGGTTTTTGTTTTCTGCAGCCCAGGCTGACTTCCCGTTTGTTATATAGTTAAGGATGACCTTGAACTTCTGATCTCCCTGCCTCTAGCACCCAGAGTGCTGGGATTACAGGCTCCCCGACCAGTATACCATACTGGAGCTGTGGACCAACCGGAGGGCCTTGTGAATGCTTTAGAGCACTCTATCTACTGAGCCACTTCCCCACGGGCCCCACCCTCACCCCAGGGTCCCCCTGAGAGATCAGGCTGGCTGGAACTTGCCGCAACACCACTCCCTCAGCTTCCTGAGTGCCGGGATCACACAGGCACGTGCCACCTACGGCCAGCTGACACTTTCTTTCCCTCAGTGAAAATGTTGTTTTCCATTCCTTTACTCTCTTTTACTTTAGTTTTGTTTGAGACGGAGTCTCATATAACTCAGGCTGGCCTAAAAACTTTTATGGCCAAGGATGACTTTGAACTCCTGATATAACTTCAGCCACCCTAGTGTGGGGATTACTAGTATGGACTACTACCTCTAGGCCTTTCTTTTATGCCTTTTCAGTGTCTTACTTCAGACATACACCAAAAACATTTCACAGAACAAGCAAAATAGTAGCATTTCAGTGATACCTATTAATTTCTTCTCTTGGATGAACTTCACGTTGGAGAGAACTTCAGTAGATAATTCAATGGCTTGGTTGAATCCATTTTCACCACCATAGGATATATCAACTAATTTTAAAACTTTTGATTGCAACCTCTGGCACAAACAGAAACAAAAACATTAGGATCTCAAATACCTTACTAAAATCCCACTCTCTTTCTCATAAAACACAAAGACAAAATGTTACTGGATCCCCCAGGAGCTGGAGTTATAGGTATTTGTGAGCCATCTGATGTGGGTGCTGGACCAAATTTAAGTCCTCTGCATTAGCTGTGTGCACCTTTAACCACCGAGCCATCTCTCTACCCAGAGATTTTTTTTTAACCTAGGGAATTTATGGCTACCAATGCAAACACATGCATAATATGCTGAGGATGAATGTATCCCACACTAGACTCCCGAAATGGCAGTTCCTTATCTCTTACCTGATCAAACATGTCAGATTGACTTAGTTCAGTTTTAAAGTCAGCTGATCCAGCTAAAACCAGACCAGCCACATTCACTTTGTCTCCAGAAATAAACAGCTGCACAGCAGTCTCTGCTACTTTCCGAACATAGTTATGTCGCTTTTCCATTCTTAAACGGGCAAAACGCAAGGCTGATTGACCTCCTCTGCCTTCGACACAAAAGTGGTGGGAAAGACAGGGGTAACTATTAAAAGAGTACAACATGCCATGAAGTAAAAACAAAACAACCAGTCAAGCTAAACACAGAAAAACCACCACCTCCGTTAACTGTTTAGCACAAACTGATGCTTAATGAGCACTGTTGGACGTAAGTAAAAGAACTCAAGCAGCCCTCCCATATACCGTGTTTCTTTGGGAGATCCACAGTGAATTTGTGCAGGACTTCTCTGGTGTTTCCTTGGAGCGTGCCAAAAAGAGCACCACTGCCGTCTATTACAATAAAACCAAACTTGCTGTCATCTGAAAGCAGTGCTGTAAGAGCCTAAAAAACAAACACAACACTGCATGATCAACTCCAGGGGCTGCCAAGGCGGGGGTACATTCACAGTGACACACTGTGGAGGGAAGGGGGTCATTGAGAGACCTCAGCTGTAATGGAACGCTAATGTAGAATGGTGTTTTCCACTCTGCAGGGAAGAAGGGGAAGTATTTATTTTTACAGTTACAGTTAGTTCTGGAAACAAGACAGTGACGGTACACACTGACCTGCACAACTAAAAGCAGCTAAGGTGATTTATCTGGATTTTACCACAGCGAAACCAAGAAGAAACAAAATATCTCCAAATCTCAACTCGGGCAGGCAAGATGGCTCAGCAAGTAAAGGTGCCGGGTGACTACACCTGGTCCCCAAACCAATGTGGAGGGACAGAGTCAACCAAGTTGTCCTGACCTCCACAAGCAAGCCACAGTGTCTGTCCCCTTCTGCCTCCCCCAATGCACACAACACAAACTTAAGGTGGACACAGTGCAACTCTAGCACCAGAGAGGCAGACACAAGAGGATTTCAAGTTCAAAGCCAACCTGAGCTGCACAGTGAGAGACCATCTACCAACCCATCAAACAAAATGTCAGTAGAAAATTGTAGTCCCTTCATTTTCCTTTCCATCGTTTTATTTAGATAGATGGTATATAGACTGTAAGGTCCAAATTAAAGATGAATTTCAAATTTGGTTCCTAGTTTTCTAGAGTAGTGCTCTGAAGTGCATGCACCCAGGGAGCCTCCTGCACTCTGAGCTGGTCACTCCCAGCCAACTTCACTTCTGTTAACTATCAATGATCTCAGCATTACTAGACAGCACTTGCACAGCAAAAGAATTTTGTAAATCAATTCTATAGTAACAAGTAAAGGAAAACAGACGCGTCTGAAAAGACTTGAGTTTTGGAATGTTTCTCTCAATTTTAAAGAGTACCCACCTCCAACAGGGTTTCTCTATATAGCCCAGGCTACAAACTCAGAGTGCCTCTGCCTCCTGAGTGCTGGGATTAGAGGCTTTTTGTTTTTGCTTTTTTAATGTGCATTGATTTTTTTTTTGCATGTATGTCTATGTGAGGGTGTCAGATCCCCCAGAACAGGAATTAACAGATAGGTGTGAGCTGCCATGTGGGTCTTCTGGAAGAGCAGTCAGTGCTATTAACTGATAAGCCATCTCTCCAGCCCCGGGATTAGAGTTTTACAGGAGAACTACTGAGTTACATACTGTTTCTGTACCTCTGCCTCTCCTGAGAGGTATGTAAGAAGCCCTGGGGCCCACAGAGACATATTTTCTGTGATGGACTGAGACTTATATAGCCTTGAACATCATTAATTGCCAGATTCTGATCTCTTTAGAACTGAGAAATAATTTATTCTATTTTAATTAAAGAATAAGAAACCTTCTTTATAAAAAGGTCTAGAACGCAAGCTACTCAATCAGCAATCCATCTTTAGACAAATGAAACAGGATTAGGTTTGGTGTGGTGACATGCCTATAATGCAGAGGCATTGGGAACTGAGTCCAAAAGGCTAGCCTAGGCCAGACAGCAAGACCCCGTCTTAAAACAAGAAAATCAGGTGTGGTGGGATTCCCTGGTAATCCCAAGCACTCAGGTAGAGTCAGAAGGATCAGAAGTTCAAGGTCACCCTTGGTTATACAATGATTTTGAGAACAGCCTGTCTCAACAAAGTAAACTCCAAAAGGGATGGAGGAAGTGGCTTGGTAGGTGCTTGCTATGCATAAGGACCTTAGTTTGGATCCATGTAAAAAACTAGGTATGGGGGAATGCTGGGTGCTTGGGGTATTAGAATCTTCACCCTTAGCTCTACTAGTCATTGTAATTATTGGAAGAAAAGTAAAAATCAATTATGCTAATGTAATAACTGAGCTAAATAGCCAGACAATACAACTACTGGGTACTTTTAAATCAGAAAGATCCAAAGTCTGCTTTCATCAAAGTTGATATAAGCAAATCCATCAGCCAGAATGGCTAACAGTCTCAAGAGGCCTTTGCCAGGACACTGGAGGCTAAGAGGAAGCTAAGCTAGATCACCATACAGTCAACCAAGCTTCAACTGGGATTGGACTTCCTGTCAAAGTTAGCAGAAGTCACCCACTGTACACTGTGGACAAAGTGTCAGCTCTAATCCACCGCAGAGGGTTTTCTCTAGGTTGATGAGAGGCAAGGGACTAAAGGAGGTGCCAGCTGTGAATTCCTGATTGCTTCCTGCTGACTGATTTAGGTCAGTCTAATGAGGTTTCTTTTCCACTATTAATGTTCATCACAGCTCTGTCACTCAGGTTTCATAAGAACAGGAAAAGAGAGAAAACAAAAAACAAAACAAACAAAAGCCAAAAACCCTGCCATTAAATGCATTTTATTTGCTTATTTTTCAACTATTTGTGAGCTTAGCACTAAGGTGCAAGAATATAGGCAAGCATCATATAGCCAATCACCTGCCTCTAATTAGTTCTCCAAATCCAAATTAGCACTTTCCCCAAACATCCTAATGAGTAGTATCATAATAACATACATTATTTTGAAAACAGCTGTGATGGAGGATGCCCAAATGAAGTGCCCAGCTGGTGGAGGCAGGAGGACCAGGAATTTAAAACTAGCCTCAGCAACATGGATCTTGTCCTCCTCCACCACCAGCACCCCCGACCCCCACACAAAAGAATGAAGGGGGAAAAAAAAACAAACCTATGTAAAAGGTTACAGTTGCCTATGGTTTAGAAAAGTGACTTCTCAAAGGATTAACTATGACTACTATCTGAGCTACCAATTCTATTTCTACATATATAATCTACAAAAATAAAAGCAAATGGTTACGAACAAATCCCTGTGCATGAATGTTTATAGTGACATCATTCATGAAAGCCAGACAGTGAAAAACAACCCAAAGATATCAATTTATAAACACATAAATAATGTGGCTTATCTAATACCACGGAGTACTCAATGAGGAAGTGGTAAAATAGAGAACGAGGCTAGCACACAGTCTTGAAAAAGGATAAAGGAAAAGGCTAGACTATAGGATTCCTTCCACTCTATTAACAGACGGTAGATTAGTGGGGGCCTGGGGCTGGGGAAGCTGAGGGAAGAAGGGTAGCTGCTCATGGGCTCGGGGCTTCTTTAGCTGGCAATGCTCTGTGCTCATCTTACCTCTGTATGAAACTTGTTGTCACACAAATACAATGATGTATTAATTGGTTTAAAAGGTTCAAAGTCAATGTTGACTTTCTTTTCCTTTCCTTCTTCTGTTACAATTGTTCCACAGTAAACAACCAGACCATTTGGAGGTACTGCAAAGAACATAAACAATTTCTCTACTTTAATTGTTCCCATAGCCACAATTTACATAAAACAGAAAAACCCTTAAGACTCATAGGCAAAATTCTCACCCCACTTGCAAAACTTCCTCAGAGATGTTTTAGTAGGATTCACTCCTTAAGCACAGCAAACACTACTTAGTGCTCAATAAAACAAAAAGCTAAAGACCAATGATGCCAGCTGGCTGAAGACCCAGGAAGAAAGCACTGTGGCGGGAGCAGGGTGGACAGAGAGGGAAATGGTTACCTTTGTTATAAAGTTTGAGTCTCTGTTGTACAGATGTGATGGCTCCCAGGACTGAAAGGCGGTTTACTCGTGACTTAATGTTAGATGCAGTTCCAAACTCATCTGCTAACATTTTTGCCACTCGTGAAATCTGGTCTTTAGGAGGAATGATCAGCGATATCATGCTCGTGCCATTGCTGGAGAGAGAAACACACCAGTTTAAATTCATGTTTACCATCAGTAAACTGAGCTCCTGTGAGACGTTCCAGAAATCATAAAAACACACTGTCTGAAGAGTACCAGAAGGCAGTAAGAAACTACCCAGGAGCATTTTCCAAAGGAAGCCTAACGAGAGCCAGCAGATAGTAGGTGCTCAATGACTTCAGTACTGAGATTAGCCACGTAATGAAAGCACTCAAAGGGAAAGACTTCATTCTAAGGATGAAGAGAGGAGGTTGCTATGCAGGACCAACAAGCTGGAATCATTCTGGTGGCTCTTCAGTGGGAGAAGCTATGCCAGGACAATGCAACAAGTTTTCCAAAGTCCAGACAAATATTCCACTTAATACCATCCTTTTCTCCTTAAATTCCACGAAAATCCTCAAATACTAATTAATTCAGCACACCCAATGCTTTCTTGATAGGAGAGTAATGCAATTCATAAATATCCCAGTTATGAAACAATTTATAACTCAAGAATATATATACTCTCTCTCTCTCTCTCTCTCTCTATATATATATATATATATATAGAGAGAGAGAGAGAGAGACTCTCTATAGTTCAGGAGCTATGTAGACTACACAGATACTCCTGTCTCTCTCCCAGAGTGCTGGGATTAAAGGGATATGCCACCAAGAATGTGTTTGGATTACAGTGATTTGACTAAAAACTTTTGCAAGTGTCATACGGGGGCTAGAGATGGCTGGGTAACTAAAAGCACCTGTTTCACAATCCAAAGAGCCTGGAGTTGGGGGTCCCAGAACCCTTCAACAAGTCAGGTGAGTTCTGAACACGCCTAGTAACACCAGCTCCAATAAAGTCTACCACACACAATGCAAACACACACATTAAATATTTTTAAAAGAGTAATGCACCAAGAGCCTGATTAAGTATCCAAACAAATTCAAATATCTAGAACCAAAAGATGAGGCTAAGGACAACCCAGGAGAATACCACCTTTAACCAGTTCTTTCAAAACCATCAGCAGTGGCTAAACACCTGGTTCCAGTATTTCTAGTTCTGTTTTTGTCTAGCATGCATGAGGTCACAGGTTCAAACTCTAGCACCAAAGAGGACAGGGCATGTCAGCAGCAATAATAACAACCAGTTTTGTAAGTTGAAAAGCGTTCTGAAGGCTGGTTTACAACATGAACATACTCATCTTTATTTAATGACATCCACATAAAGTTGGTTGAGATGACTGACGCTAGAGAGAAGCCTCAGGAGGGAAAGGAATCTGCTGCATGCCTGTAATCTCAGCACTAGGGAAGCAGAAATAGGAGGACCCCTAGATTCACAGGTTCAAGTGGAGATCATCTCAAAACCCAAGTGGAGAGGGATAAGGAAACTACCAGATGCCAGCCTCTGGTTTCCACACAGGTGCATCCATGTGTGTAACATACACAAGATAACACATAAGATAGAAGACAATGCGTGAAAATCACATGCTACGAGTTCTGTGAAGACTATGTAGAACACGTAAACAACTCCCAACACTCAACAACAAAAAGACAACCCAAATTAAAAATCAGCAAAGACTGGGCATATGGGCGTGTGCAGGCAGAAGATCTGAGTAGGGGCCACCTTGTCTCAAAACAAGTCTTACACAAACAAACAACGTCAACAAGAGCCAGCAAAGGACATAGGTCAGTGGCAGAGTGTTTACCAAGCAAGCATAAGGCTTTAGGTTCAGTCACCAATACAAAAACTAAACAAAACAAAACTGGGCAAAGGGCTTGAATAGACATTTTTTGTAAAGACCACAGAAAGGCACTTTGGTCTGTCATGGGCTCCCTATCTGGGGTAAGTAAAGCTGTGTGTGTTGCATCTCCCCGGGAAAAGCTTTGTTAGATAACATGGGGCTGGAGAAATGACTCTTGAAGAGGACCCAGGCTGGTTCGGTTCTCAGCAGCCGCATGTCAGCTCCCAACTGTCTGTAACTCCAGTTCAAGGAGGATCTGATGCCCTATTCTGACCTCTGTGGGTCAGAGTCTGCAACCACACGATTCACTAACATACATTCGTAAACACTCATACATGTAAAACCTTGAGTGATAAGACATCCAATGTTGGCCTCTGGTCTCCACATGCACAAGTGAACGAACCCCCCCCTCCCCCCGGCCACCATAGGATACAGAAAAACAAAAACTCAAAGTACTGTCACAGGGGTAAAATGGGATGATTCCAGGAGGAAGAAGGGGTCAGTGGGTCAAGGCCTGAGTTTGACTTGTGGGACTTACATGGTGTAAGGAGAGAGCCCCACAACCTTAGGCCATCCTTTTACCGCATAGGCATGCTACTGCATGCAGACACCCACATACACAATTAAGATAAAAATAAATTTCAAAGCACTCGGGAGGCAGAGGCAAGCGGATCTCTGTGAGTTCGAGGCCAGCCTGGTCTACAGAGCAAGATCCAGGAAAGGCGCAAAGCTACACAGAGAAACCCTGTCTCGAAAAAACAAAAAACAAAAAAAAAGAAAAAAAGAAAAATTTCAAGAAAGACTGATACACATACGGATTTAAATTATAGCAAATAAAATCAGTCATAAATGACCACATGTTGTCTAGCTAGTTCTACTTACATGAAATATTCATTCAGGAAACAATCTATAGATAAGTAGATATTATGGGATGCAGAGGACTCTGACTATGAAAAAATGTAGGAAAGTAGTTGTAAGCATGCATGCACTTCTTCTGTTCTTGACTGCAGACATGACTAGCTGCCCAAGAAATTCCTGCAAAACTTTCCCAAAATGATGGCTCACAGCCTGGAACTGCTGCTCAAGTAAACTCTTACTCCCTAAGCTGCTTTTTTTTTTTTTTTTTTAAGATTTATTTATTCATTTATTATGTATACAGCATGTATGTCTGCAGGCCAGAAGAGGGCACCAGATCTCGTTACAGATGGTTGTGAGCCACCATGTGGTTGCTGGGAGTTGAACTCAGGACCTCTGGAAGAGCAGTCAGTGCTCTTAACCGCTGAGCCACCTCTCCAGTCCCCTAAGCTGCTTTTTGTCAGGGTGTATTATCACAGCAATGGACAACTAGGACACAAATCTGAGTTATAACTTTAAAGGGGGCATATTGTATGGTATGTAAACTGCATTTTAAACTAGAAAATCAGTTAGGGCCAGGATAGAGCTCACTTAGTGGAGCGCTGGCTGAGCATGCATGAGACCCTGGGTTCCATCTCCAGCACAGCTGAAGGCAGGGGGATCAGAAATTCAAAGTCATCCTTGGTGCATGTGTTCCTACAAATCACCATAACAAAACGCACTGGGACCGAAGGATAGACCAATACACCCATGCATGCACACATGTACAAGTGGACCAGCTAGGAAAAGGAAGCAGGTCAGCAGGAGAGAAGTAAGAAATAGTGATGAGATGTCCACCAAGTCTCAGGCATTTGAATGCTCCGGTTGGTGACACTGTTAGGAGGTGTGACCTTGCTGGAAGAAATATGTCACTGGGGGCAGGCTTTGAGGTTTTCAAGACTGGCTGCTATTTCCAGTTTGTTCTGCTTCTTGCTTATGGTTGGAGATGTGAACTCTCAGCTGATTCCACTCCATGATGAACTCAACCTTTTGGAACAATAAGCCCAAAGAAACTCTTTCTTTTTTAAGTTGCTTTGGTGGTGTTTTATCACAGTAATAGAAATTTAACTTAAGTCATAAAACAGACACACAAACACATACCATACACGTAAAAAAAAAATTAACAGAATATCGCCCCTTTTAAGGCTATAAAATCAAGTAATTATTAGTGTCACAGGAGTGGGTGGTATCAAATAAACTGAGAACAATATGAACCTTACTCCTGCTACTGAGCCCGTGCATGTTCACCGGAGCCCAAGCCAGTGCTTTTCTGTTTGTTTTAAAGACAGTGTGTGTACGTGTGTGTACTCTGTAGAGTCAGTTTTCTCCTTCCACTTTTATATGCGTTTTAGAACTCAAACTCAGGTTGCTATGTTTTTGCGCTTCAGATGCCTTTACCTGTGGTGCTATCATGCTGGCCCTAGAGAGGTAAAGTTAACCAAAAACAGAGAGAGAGAGACAGAGAGAGAGAGAGAGAGAGAGAGAGAGAGAGAGAGAGAGAGAGAGAGAGAGAAGGCAAGCAGGGCATGGTAGTGCACACCTTTAATCCCAATACTCAGGAGGGAGAGGCCAGCCTGGTCTATAGTATGAGTTCCAGGATAGCCAAGGTTACACACAGAACACACCGAGAAATCTGTTTAGAACCATCCCCCAAACCAAACCAAACAACCAAACCAAGCTATTTATTTGTAAGTATATGGTGTTTTGTCTGTACACAAGCCTGTCTGCACCACTGCATGCCTGGTGCCCTCAGAGACCAGAAGAGGGCAGTGAATGCCCTGGAACCTAGGCTCGCTCTCTCCAAGAGAAATCAGGGCTCTTAACTGCTGAGCTACCTCTCCAGCCCCAAGACAAGTCAGTTTAAATATAAGCTACTTTCTGTGAGGTTTTTTCTGATGAACAATTTTCAAGGACACATATACGGTCACTTTAGAGGCTCCCAGAATCTTTAGAGGCCATAGGAATTCTCTCAAAGGGCCCAGTTCTAAGTGAACACACTAGTTTACAGAGTAGTTTCCTAAGAGATGGACTTGACAAAGGAGTCGAGTGAGGAGGGGCTCTGAGAAGAGCAGAGATGATGGCGCAGGAACCCAAACCCAAAGGACTGTACAATCTGAAGTTAACCAAAGAGAATATCGGGACAAATTGGGTAAACTCACAATACCTCAAAGCCAGAAAATGATGTGCAGTACAAAGTGAGGACCTTGAGATAAGCTGTTATCATCTACTTTCCACAAAGCTAGGTTAAGATGATAAACGTTCATTAAGCAATTCTGCTCTGAGAACAGCAGGGCAACCTTGCACCCCCACCTAGCTAACATTCCAGAGAAGACAGGGCAGTGAATGCAGTTAGTTAGGGATAGGATGTGATCTTGTTCCTGGAAGCCACTGTTTAAAAGGGTCAGAAGTAGAGCAGGGCATGCTGGTGCACTCCATTAAACCAGCATTAAAACCAAAACCGACAAACAAACAAATCCAGAGGCATAGCTTGCCAGTTTTTTTTTTTTTTTTAGGCAGGGGTGGTGGGGTGGGGGTGGGGTACATTTCTACCAAGTTGCTAAATGTGAAACATACTACCTTAAAGCTTAAGACTGCTCTGAAGAGATGGCTCTATAGGTCTGAGCTTGGATGAGGACATGAGTTCAGACCCCAGAATCTACATAAAAAACATGTGCTTGTTAACCCTGGGGCTGGAGGTAGACTGGCTACTGGGACCCTGTCTCAGGGAATAAGGACAAAGCAACAGAGCAGGATGCCTGAAGCCTTCTCTGGTGCTCTTACCCAAAGACACATTGTGTCCATCTCCTACCCAACCCCTACAATTTAGGGACAAAACTACCTTTCACCAGTTTCCATGTATAACTCTCCCTATGCTACAGGGGAAACAAATTTCTGAACTCACCTCTCTAAGACACTTGACTAGAAAAGGCTGAAATCTAAATTTTGAAAACATGGCCTGTGGGGTGCTGCATGCCTGTATCCCAGTACTCCAAGGCTGAGGAAGGAATAGTTCAGGCTGCTAAAGTTGCCTGATAATTTTTATGTTAGCTTGAACACTAGCAGATTAAAGGCCTCTGCCAGGAAAGTTTCGGAGCAGATACCTTCATTTACTCCACAGGCAAGCCAAAGCTGTCAGACCAGTTTGTATAAACACAGAACAGATCAAGGAAGTTGAGTACTTCATATGTACACACACACACAGCAAATACCTCTTAAAAGGAAAATGAGTGCCTAGCATGGTGGTGCACACCTTTAATCTCAGCACTTGGGAGGCAGAGACAGGCAGATCTCTGTGAGTTTGAGACCAGCCTGGTCTACAGAGTGAGATCCAGGATGGGCTCAAAGGACAGGGAAACCCCGTCTTGAAAAAACAAAAAAAGAAGGAGACTGAGAAATAAAATGTGCATCAGGGGGACGTAGCAGCTCAGTGATGAAAGGGCCCAGAGTCAGATCTTCAGACCCTAGAAGAAGTTCTCACTTGAGAAGCTGCTAGCCATACAGGCCAAGCTACAGACTAGTCTGACTCTCACCACATACCTCCTCATCTCGGAGACAAGGTCTCACTGGCTCCTTGGCGGGCCTGGAACTCAGACCTGCCGCCCAGGCTCCCCAGTGCTAGGATTAAGGCTGTGTGCCATACATTCTGTTTACCTCCTCCTCTAATTCCAACCGTTTGTTTTTGTTTCTCCACCTTCTCTGCTGTCACTGTACCTCCTTTCCAAAATCAAAAGACCCCAATTAAGAAGAGCCAGCGAGGGCACTGGAGAGATGATTGGCAGTTAAGAGTAATAGCTGCTCTTCCAGAAGACCCAGGGTTTGATTCCAACTATCTACATGGTAGCCAGTTCTAGGGGGTCTAATGCCCCTTTCTGGACTCTGAGGGCACCAGGCATTCATGTGGCACTCAGACAAACATCTACACACATTAAAAAGGAAAAAAAAAAAAAGCCAATGAATATACATTTGTAATCTCAGCTCTTGGAAAGGCAAGACATCCTTGGCTACATGGTAAGACCTCGCCCCCCAACCAACCAACCAACCAACCAACCAACCAAATAAATAAATAAATAAATAGAAGAAATAGGAGACGTTCCAGTCCAAAAAGAGCTTGGTCTCTGGAAGCATGGGGATTTAAACCAGATCCACAGCACTCATAAAAAGCTAAGCGTGGCAATGCATACCTGAAAAACCCCAGAACTAAGGAGGCAGAGAAAGGAGATCCCCAGGGCTTCCTGGTTAGTGGGTGGGGAGATGGTTAGTGAAGTAGACATTTGCCCTACAAGCTGGAGTCTGACTCCCCAGAACCCAGCCAAAAGAAAAACAAACATCATCATCATCATCATCATCATCATCATCAACAACAACAACAACACTATCTCAAGATGGAAAGGAGGACTCCCACAAGCTCAATGGCCAACTACTTGAACAGGAAGCAAAACAAAGAAACTCTGTCTCAACAAGGTGGAACCAACAAACCTGATGTTGTCCCCTGACCTGCATGTCTCTGTCTCTGTCTCTCTCTCTGTCTCTCTGTCTCTCTGTCTCTCTCTCTCTCTCTCTCACACACACACACACACACACACACACACACACACACACACACACACACGACAAAGAGGACAAAAAGAAAAAAGAAGTTACTATACAGCATGCTGGGGTTGCATGCCTGGAATCCCATATTTTAGGAGGCAGAGCCAGTATGGCCCTAAGTTTGAGGCCAGCTGGGAACAAAGCATGATCCTGTCTCAAAGCAACAAGAGCCAGTGAGAGGCCAATGAGACGGCTCAGCAGGTAAAGACACTTCAACCCCTGGAAGTCACATGATAGAAGGGGAGAACAGACTGCTCTGACCCCCACCCCCACCCCCAAAATTAATGTAATTGAAAATGGGGGGCAGTGACTCATGCTGTATGGCAATGACTCATATACAGGTCTTAAAAACATACAAAGTAAGATACAACATAGAACAGTGACTAACACAAGCTCCCAAGGCCCTCTGTCCTCCTCATGCTCACCAGGATACTTTCCATTATCAAAGAATTTTCTTCAATGATTTACCCAGAGGATTAGTTTCTGGGAGTCACAGGGAAGGAATACTTGTAAATCGAGTAAATACACAGAGCAAACACAACTATACCAATTAAAGCCACAAACACAAGGCAGGAAGGAAAGACTGAGTCAGTCAGTAGCTTTCCCTTTCCTCCCTCCCTCCCTCAAGAACTGTTGACAGGGAAGTTTCTTTACCTAGGTCAACAGGACAGGATAGGAGCAGCAATACTCACCTAAGGATTCAGTCTCCAGCACTGTGGACAGGAAAGCATTTATGTGGTAACTTTACCAGGAGATAAAACATAAACATTGAAGGTAATCAGTGAATCTTGGCTTGCACAGAATGCATATGTTTGGTCAACTTCAGGCAAACAATACCAAAGCATCCAATATTCTGTCTCAAAACAATGTCAGCCCGCCCAGGGGCAGCAGTGCTTCTCTGAAGAAACCTGTGCACAGGTACAAGGACACTCCACAAAGTTGTCCTCTGACCCCACATACACAGTGGCACGTGCATACCCACAGATGCACATGGGCACACACCAGGAGACTCACAGATAACAAATGCATATACAATGAGATTTCAAAAAGAAAACAAAACAGCAAAGACACGTTTATGTGTATGGCCTTTCTGCCATATGAAAATTGGTGTTCCTCCTGGAGGATGTAGCAGTCAAGTAAATCTTGGGGGTGCTTATCAGACACTGAAACTAACAAGTCACACTTCCTTAGACACTGCCCAGAGCATCTGCAGTATTCCACTTTAGCAGCACAGACAGACTAGGCTATCCTACTTAAACAACCACACCATAACCCAACTTTGACCAGACAGAACACCACTCTTACTACAACTACTTTCAGGACTGGATCAGAACAGTCTAGAGATGCTGCCCAAGTTGAGGTTGAGCATAGCTTCTTTAAGACTCTTTCAGCTCAATGTTCAATGGTTGGGTGCTTCCTAGGATGTTAGTGACCCAAGTTATCATGCTCTCTGCTAAGACCATATCTACTCCATCTCAGAAAGTTCAACTTAGGCCTAAATCATTTCTGGGAAAGATGCCAAGCTAACAACATTTAGGGATTACTACCTGAGAAATCAGCCAATTCCTCTCCAATTTTTTACACCATTTTTCAAAACTGTCCTTATTGGACTCACTCACTATAGGACTTCAATTCTTGCTTCTTTTCCTAGCTGTACAAAACTAAACAACTTTTGAAAGTGGGTTGGAGAGAGAGCTCTGTGGTTAAAGTTTGTGCCATGCAAGTGTGAGAGCAAGTTCAAATCCCTAGAAGATGGATATAGGGGCGATCTGTAACCTCAGTGCTCCTACAGCAAGATGGGAGCAGAGAACAGGGGGTCCCAAAAGCTTGCCGGCCAGGTAGTCTGATGTGCACAGTGGCAAACTGTAAGAGGCCCAAGACCAACACCCAAAGTTGTCTTCTGACCTTGTAGTGTGGGACGGCATATCCACGCCCTCCTCTCCCCAACAGAAGAAAAATAGGTGATCTTATGACTTTGAGTACAGGTTTGGAATCATGGACATCTGGGCTCAGCCTCTAGTTGTTATTAAGCTATCTGACCCAAAACAAATTACACAAATTCTTGTGAATCTTGGTTTGCTTACTTCTTCACAAGGTCCGGATGATTCTGTAGGATAATGTTAAGTACAGTCTGAACAGCAGAGTAAGTAATCACTAAATGACGACTAGATGGAGCTCTAGCTCTTTGTCATCCTGACGGCCCCTCCCCACAGAAACAGGAGAGCACTTGAAACACCACACAAGTATTATTTGAACTTGGCTATGTCCACACAGAGGCAGAGTGGACTTTGGTAAGTGACAACCACTTTTCTAGGATGATGGCACAAGATTCAACACCATCTAAAATATTAAACAGTCGTACCATATAAAGTGGGAATGGCCATAGCCTACATCTGCAGCGTAGGTTCCATCAGGGTACAAGTCACTTCAAAGAGGCCTGCTATCTTGCCACAGGTTGGTGCTCTCCAGGGTAGAGATCATTGCAGCACACAGTGGTGGTCAAATACTTGAGGAATCAATAGTCTCTGATAACAAAAACCAGGTCTTCTTTATACTATATCTTAATTACATTTATTTATCTGCATGTGAGTACATGTTTGGAGGTCAGAGGTGGAGTCATCTTGCCAGCTCATTTATGTATCTGTTATTGTGCCACAGTGTACATGTGGAGGTAAAAACAAAATACAAAAACCCCAACTTCTGGAAGTCAGTTTTCTCACTGTGACAAGGTTTGGAAGATCCAACTCGGGTGAGCAAGCATGCACAGGGAGCACTTTTACCTGCTGAGTCATTTTACGGGGCCACAATATACCTTTTTTCGTTTGTTTTTGATTTTCAAGACAGGCTCTGCATACCCCTTTCTGGGAACTCACTCCATAGACCAGGCTGGCCTCAAATTCAGAGGTCTGCCTGTGTGCCTCAAGAGTGCTAGGATTAAAGGTGAAGGCCATTGTACATGGTGTCAATACAGTTTCAATACAGACATCAGATATTTATTTTAAGCAGCTATAGAAAATATCAACTAAACATTTTCTACTCCAAGGTGGATATGATGATCTACATCTGTAACTCCTTGGAGCACTTAGGTGGGAGAATAATGCTTTTGAGGCCAGTCTGGGCAACATAGTGAGATCTAGTCTTAATAAAGTCACTCCTTAGAGAGGAACACATGCTATCTTAAAATAACTAATTGTCTCTCAGCTTTCCCCTCACTAGAAAGCTCAACCTGCCAGGCATGGTGGATCTCTTTGAACTTAAAGCCAGCATGGTCTGTCTACACAGCAAGTTCCAGGCTGGCCTCAAACTCAGAGATTCACCTGCCTCTATCTCTCAAGGGCTAGGATTAAAGGAGGACTGAGAAACCTTATCTTGAAAAACAAAAGAGGGCTGGAAAGGCTTAGTGGTTAAGTGGCTGCTCTTCCAGAGGACCCAGGTTCAAGTCCCAACAGTCACATGGCAGCTAACAACTGTCTCCAACTCCAGGGGATCCAACACCCCCACACAGACACACATTCAGGAAAAATACCAAGTCACATAAAATAAAAACAAACAAATCATTAAAAAATGCTCAAGTTAGCATATTATTTTACCATAATAAATCCTACAGTTTCAGCTGGGCAGCAGCGGCGGCGGCGGCGGCGGCGGCGGCGGCGGCGCACACCTTTAATCCCAGCACTCGGGAGGCAGAGCTAGGTGGATATTTGTGAGTTCTAAGCCAGCCTGGGCTAAAGTGAGTTCCAGGAAAGGTGCCAAAGCTACACAGAGAAACCCTGTCTCAATGCGCCGCCCCCCCATCCTAGTTTCCTCATTTGATTTTCATCTCACTTTAACGCCACTATCTATGCTGCAGGTAAGGCGGGGACAGACCCTGGTCAGATAAACACAGCTAGAGCATTAACGTAGGGCTGGGAATGTAACTAGGTTGGTAGTATGCTTGACCAGCCAGCATACGTGAGGCCCTGGGTTTGATCTCTAGCATCACATAACAGGGTGTGGTGGCAGAAAGATCAGCTGTATAGGGCCTACTTTGAGACCTTGTCTACAAAAGGGGGGGGGGCTACAAGATTGCTTGGGTGTTAAAGTCATTTTCTGTCAAGTCTAATGACCTGAGATCAATCCCTAGAGCCCACCTGGTGGAAGGAAAGAATTGACTCCCACAAGTAATCCTGACAGGCAGGCATGTGTGTGCCTGCAGACGCATGCATACAACCTATGTTTTCAAGTATAGAATAATTTAAATGTACCAGCCATTTTCCAGTAGTTTACAAAGATCATCTTAGCATTTTATCACCAAAAGCAGACTACTCAATCCTCTAAAACAAGAACACACTTGGTAATAGCCACCCTCACTAAAAGAACATCCCAACATTATCTATTGGAATATTCCACCAGGAAGCAGTAGAAGCTGGAAATTTTCTCTAGTTTTGTCAAAACAATGTACTACACGGAGATATCAATCTCAACCAGAGTTAGGATCTCACTATCAGTGCTCTGTCCAGGAAGCTATAAATGGGAAAAAAAAAAAAAAATTCCCCCTTGCTTGACCAGTGTGGAAGTATTTTGAAATAAAGCAAAAGCCACAACTCTCCCATGAATAATTGTCTTTTTGTCACACACTTGTTTCCCTCATCACCAATGTTCTGTTGAGGCTGGAATAAGAGCACTTGCTGCTCTTCCAGAGGACCTGAGTTTAATCCCTCAAGCCCACACCAGGCAGCTCACAACTGCCTGTAACTCCAGGGTAATCCGACTCTGGCCTCTTCATGCACCTGCACACACATATTAATTAATTTATTAATTAAAATAAATTAAATCTAAACAACAAGAAGTAGAATTTTAGGGCCCAAGAATGTGTAGCTCGGGGTTGGGGATTTTGCTCAGTGGTAGAGCACCTGCCTACCAAGTGCAAGGCCCTGGGTTCAGTCCTCAGCTGCAGTTATTAAAAAAAAAAAAAAAAAAAAAAAAAAAGAATGTGTAGCTCAGTGGAAGAGCATTTGCCTAGCATTTAAGAGGTCATGGGTTCAATTTCCAATACCACAAAAGATTCTAACTGGTTCAGTCCCCAGCACAATACAAGAATGAACCACACCAGCTATGGGATACATGGGAAGTAGAGACAGGAGGGCCAGTTTCAGAGATCTTATCTCCAAACAATGAAACATCACCATGACAATCGTAAAACTGCAGTCATAGCTTTAGTCTACCGCCAGAGTCTCCAGCCACACAATACAACAAGAATGCCCAAACCAACTTTTCTGCTGTGCCTGGCACATACGAGGCAAACACAAAGTAATCTTTTCTTTCTCTTTTGAGAAAAGGTCTCATTGCTCAGGTTGGCCTTGAACTTGTGTTCCTCCAGCATCAGCCTCCCCACTACTGGGATCACAAATGTGGGCTTGGCTACTTTATTACTAGGCTTGCAAAGTAACAATCCTTAAAAAAAGGAAACAAAAAGAAAAACCCAGCTTCTAATTGCTGAGCCATTTATTTCTCCAGCCCTGCAAAGTAACATTGTTTTTAAACACCTACCTTACTAAGATACTTTCTAATTTTTGTTCAAGTGGTTAACCTACTTCTTTTTGGATAGCATCCAATATGTCATTTAAGACTATAAATTGGAGGCCAGGTGGCAATGGTGGCTCACGCCTTTAATCCCAGCACTCGGGAGGCAGAGCCAGGCGGATCTCTGTGAGTTTGAAGCCAGCCTGTTCTAGAGAGCGAGATCCAAGACACCAAAGCTACACAGAGAAACCCTGTCTCAAAAAACAAAACAAAACAAAAAGCAAAGACTGTAAGTTGGGCTTGGTGACTACTGCCTGAAATCACAGAACTTGGAAGGTTAAGGCACAAGGATTCCTGTGAACTCTGGGCTGGCCTGGGCTACAGAATGATATCTTGTCTCAAAAAGCAAAATAAAGATCACCGCCTATACTAACTCCTCTAACTATGTTAGTCTGTACTTAACTTGGGGCTGAAAATGGCTGTGTTACCATTCCAGGGATGACTAGCAGACCATGTTCTCATTTTTTAAAAAGAAACTTACCCAGGTGGTAACGGCACACCCCTTTAATCCCAGCCCTCAGGAGATAGGTGGATCTCTGAGTTTGAGACCAGCCTGGTCTACATCGAGTTCCAGGACAGTTAGGACTATACAGAGAAACCCTGTCTCCAAAACACTAAAATCAAACAAACCAAACCAAACCAAACCAAACCCCAAAACAAAACACAACTTTGATTACATGTATTTGTGTACGCACGCACACACGCACAAGTGTGGCCCATGGCCATAACACTTATGTGGAGGTCAGAGGACAATCTGTAGGTTTCCAGAATAGAATTTAGGTTCTGATGTTTAGCAGCATCTTTATTGAGCCATCACACGAGCCCCCACCTTCTCATTTTATTACGTACATTTTTCTTAAATATCTGTCTACGTCACAACAGATGGTTTGATAAACTTGTCACTTGACTGGTTAACAGTCAAAATGCATTTGTGGATTTAATTTTTGATGTGCAGAGAAAATTGTAACTTGAAGGTCACAGACCTGGTGGAATGGAGCTAGGGTAGGTCAGTGGCAGAAATACTTGTGCAGCATGGGCTGGGTCCTGGAGCTGATCCCCAAGCAGTACCACAAAAACAAACTAAAATATACAGTAGGAAAAAGACAAAACCTTTAACAAGGGTCATCCCCCAAAGGCTGTTTCAGAAGATCAGTGACAATGTGGTGACAGTAAACCACAGTCCTGGCCAGGAACATGGGTGCAGGCCCAGCCACTCAGGAGGCTGAAGTGGAAGACCCCTTAACTCACAAGCTTAACCAGCCTAGTCAGCCTGGCGCACCCTTTAATCGCAGCACTCGGGAGGCAGAGGCAGAGGCAGGCAGATCTCTGAGTTTGAGGCCAGCCTGGTCTACAGAGTGAGTTCCAGGGCAGCCAGGGCTACACAGAGACACCCTGTTGGGGGGGGGTGGGAGGAGGTAGACACACACTAGCCTGGCCTAGACAACACAAATAAGGGGAACTCTCCTTCCGCCAACTCAAGACACCAGACATGAAAGCAAAGTTAATCCCAGCACGCAGGAGGCAGAGGCAGGCAGATCTCTGAGATTGAGGCCAGCCTGGTCTACAGGGTGAGTTCCAGGACAGTCAGGGATACACAGAGGAAACCCTGTCTGAAAAACCAAAACCAAACAACAACAAAGAAAAACCATCAAGAAAGCATTAAAGGATCAATGTTAGACACTTATACTCCTGCACCTGGGAGGCGGAGGCAGGAGGATTTTGAGAGTTCAAGACTACTCTGGAGCAAAACCCTTTCTCAAAACACCAAGTATAAGTCAGGCCAATGGCCTCAGGTTATCAGGTTATCAACACGACTAGAAAGAGTTGCCAGGAACCCAAAAATGCCAGGTCCTTTGAACCTAGTAGGAAGGGCTGTAACAAGGTAGTAGCCAAGGGTCCAAAGTATGTCAAATGGCGATGATAAAGCCTGCTATTAGAGGCAGTCTCACTGAGCTCTCAGTGCCTGAGTGGGAAGCCACATAATTTCTAACCTAATGGAAAAAAAGCTTTGAACCTTCCTACCCCCCCTTTACTCCCTCTTAAGATAGCAGGCTGCTAAAGAATGAGAAGACACCTACAGAATGTATCCTAGGAGAAGATTCTATTCTGAGATTCCTGGAGAATAGGCTGGACTCAGAATCTCTGCTGGAGACGATCTACTGGACAGACAGACCTGATAATGGGCAGGCAAAAAGTTCCTTCCCACTCTTTAAGCACTCTAAGACCATTAAAAACCCTGCTACAAAGCTAATAATTTTAGTTTTCTCACAAGCAAGTATCTTACCAGAACTGGTATGCAAGTACTCTCTCAAGCCCTATGTTCAAAGAAAAAGAGTCCTCCTGTAAGAGTCCAACTGGTCTAGGTAGTGTGGCAGGAAGGACAGGAAAAACCTTACTACACACTGCAGTAAATGCATTCTAACACTGCACGCTTGCTTTCTGAAGAGTGGGTCTAGAGACTCTCCCTTCCCTGGAAGAGTATCTCCTACCACAATGTGTGTGTCAAGACTTGACACTCAAAGTGATTGTTCATTAGATCCATAGTACATAGTACTTTGTGCAGAATACTACAGTTCTGAATTAAGACACTTGGAGAGGTACCTGAGGAAGACTACCACATCCTATTATGGATGCGCTAATCACTCCCCTTCCTCTCTCTGACCACTTTTTTCTATGTGCAGGTGCATGTAGAGGCCAGAGGTTAACAATGGTCTTTCTCAATTACTCTCTTATTTTTTGAGACAGTTAGGCTCACCCTGAACATGTTAGGCAAGTACCCTATGATGAATGATATCACAAGACTACTTTTTACATTTTATTTTGAGTCAGGATGTCATTTAGTTACCCAGGCAGACTTTGAACATGTAACTTCCTGCCTCAGCTTCACAGGTAGCTAAAATTAGTCCAGTGCCACTAGACCTAGCTCCTCTAAGCTATTTCTAAAGGATCAATGTTTGCGTATATAACAGGAAAGCACTAACCTATGCATTCAGGAAGAATGGCACATGCTTAAAATCCCAGCACTCCAAAGGCCGAGGCAAGTGGATAACCAGCTGGAGGAGAACTTAGGCTATACAGCATACAGTGCTAGACATTTTGACCTATTATGCCGAACATCACCACTAACAATCTAAGATATATCCCCTCCCCCCGTTTTTTAAGACAGTTTCTCTGTGTTAACAGCCCTGGCTGTCCTTGAACTCACAGAGATCTGTCTGCCTCTGCCTACCAAGTTCTGGGATTAAAGGCATGTACTACCACAGCCCAGCACAATCCAAGATTTCTATTCACAGTTAAATATATATAACCTGTTATATGTCACACAAGTCTCTGCAATTTGTTTTACAATCATCTCTCCCCTGAATGGAAAATATTCTGATTCTTTTCTCTCTCTCTCTCTTTTTTTAAATTTCAGATGGGGGCATGGCACACACAACAAAGGGATGAATAAAAGCTCTCTCTCTTTCGGAGCCTGAATCTTTAATGGTTTAGGTGGCTATAGGAAAGCCTATGAAGATAGCCACCAAGCCCGAGACAAGCCAGTGGTAAAAGTTGAGTGTGACTGTTTCTTAACCCCCAAAGACTCTGAGGACTGAGGTTGTGGCTTAGTAACAGGGTGACAGCCTAGAATGGACAGACCCTGGGTTCAATTACTAGGAGCAAAACCAGTATCTTTCAAAACGGCTTGGAAGGTTCACTCAGTGCTCGCTTGCAACTCTGAGTTCAATCTCCAGTACTCTTCCTCCCAATACATATTTGCAAATGCAGAGTATGCAAAACAGGAAGGAGTAGAGGAAGGGATGGAAAAGGGGCAAGGAGAAAGAGCACCTGACTGGAAGGTATCGTTTCTGAAAACGGTATCACTGGTTTTACTTTAGAACTGTGCCATCTAGCCAATGCATCGCCTTTGTCACAACCGCCCTTCCAGACTAGGAAGAGCTACTTTCTCACACTCTTCCTTAAGAAGCCAATACCGGGGGCTGGAGCGATGGCTCAGCATTTAAGAGCACTGACTGCTCTTCCAGAGGACCCGGGTTCAATTCCCAGCACCCACATGGCAGCTCACAACTGTCTGTAATTCTAGTTTTTCTTTTGAAAAAGCCAATACCACTTTCTGGGTGTGTCTTACTTTCTTCTAAGTAACACATTCTCTTAATCCTCACGCTTAAACCCCATTTAAATATCTTTAAAACCCACATTTACTGAAATTCACTAGTTCGAAAATGTTCTGCTAGGTGGAGTTTGAGGTGAGCCTGGTCTACAGTTCCAGGACAGTTGGGCTACACAGAGAAACCCTGTCTCCAAAAACCAAAAGAAAAAGAAAATGTTTCTTTTATTAAGAGGAGAAAGATGTGTATCTCCTGTAGCCAACTGACCATGAACTCAGGACCATTCCTTTTCCCCAAAGCCGGAGTGATGAAATGGTCATGGTGGCTCATCCTATAATCCCAGCACTTGGGAGACTGAGGCAGAAAGATCAAGCATTCAAACTCAGCCAAGAACATAGGAGACCTTATCTCAAAAAAGAAAAACAAAAAGACCTAGAAACCTGCTCTAAGTTCCTTATTTGAAACCAAATGTGGTTCAACTCATGTGGCATTAGATCCAGTTTTGTCTGTGTGCATGTTTTTCCTTATAAGTCAACTTTGGGGACTATACCTAGATAACCATAAAGAGGTGAAATCATATGCAGCCAAGTATTAAGAGAGACATACATAAGAAAACAACTGGCTGGTTATCTGTTAGCACATATAAATTTAAATATTCAGCCTCACTTCAATGAAAACAAAACAGGTGCAGGGCCACCAGCTTAGAAACCAGGTGCTATAAAATAGGGTCACCAAGTTTCTCCTTTAGTCTTTGTAGGGCGATTCCACAAATAATACAGTCTGCGGGACTCGGAGTAATTTTTACGACTAGTCTTGCACATTTGGGTTCACAAATCAGAATGTGGATATTTGGATCACTACGCACAGTTACACGCGTGGAAACCAGGCTTAGAACAAACATCACAGGTCACGGAGGCCTCCACAGCCTGCTTTTGCTCCTCTTGCCTCACATTTCCACACTGTGACATTCAGGACAACATTATCTAAGCTCTCAGCCCAGCTGCTTCTGTGTATCAAACGGTGACATTTATTGATGTGAATGTTAAATGACAATGTATCGCCTCAAAGCATCTATGACAAAATGCTCAATTATTTTGTGGTTACTTCATCCTGTCAATGTATTTGAACTACTGAGTCCATTTTGTGAGTAGTTCTTTTTAAGATACACTACATTTGGTTGGTTATACACCAAAAGATAACCACATACAGACTGAGTAAACTTCAAAACTACTTATTCAGGCAAATTTTAAAAAGTAGTGTTTAGGCTGATTACGGTGAAAGCACATACGAGCAGAGACACACACATCTCTGGGAGCTGGAGGCCATCCTCAGCTATATGTTGAATTCCAGGCCAGCCAGGGCTTCATATGAGAACCTGACTCAAGGGGGAAAAAAAAGCCGCTGGGTGGTGAGGCACGCTTTTAATCCCAGCACTTAGGAGGTGGAGCCAGGTGGATCTCTGTGAGTTCGAGGCCAGCCTGGTCTACAGAGCGAGATTCAGGACAGGGACCAAAACTACACTGAGAAACCCTGTCTCAAACAAACAAACAAACAAACAAACAAACAAACAAACAAACAAAGTCTTGGGCCCTGATGACCTGAGTTCCAGCCTCAGAACTTGATTTAAAGTAGAAGGAGAAAACCAACCAATGCCCTAATGCCACAAAGTTCTCCTTTGCCCTCTACAAACATCCACTCGTACACACAAAGAAGTGGAAAGAAAGCTAACGGGACAGAGGGAAGCAGACCCACATCTTACCCCTGCCCACAAGTTCCTTTTCATTTCTGAGACAATTCTAGGCACCCATCACTACCTTGTCTTGTGCTAGCTGCATCCGACTACAAACCTTAGTTAGTTTTCTACTGACATTAACTGGTGCACCCCCAAATACTGGCACATATGGATCCACTTGCCATTTAATTTGTCTTTAAGGTTCATCACAATTATTGCAAGAATATTTTAGTATTAGTAGCTCATCCTCTAACCTCAGCACTTGGGGATGGAAGCAGCACTTGGGGATGGAAGCAGATCAGGTCAAGCTAGCTTCAGCCAGCCACATAATGAGTTGGAAGCCAGCTGACTCACAAAAATATTTTTAAAAAAATTGGGTGTGTGTGTGTGTGTGTGTGTGTGTGTCACATAAAACACTATGGAAATTTAAAGTGTAATACATCTCAGCAATGAAAAATAAATCTTGCCATTTCCCAAAATAAACTGGTATGTACTGTACCCAGAAAGTTCTGAGCCACATACAATAAAACTTTGGATTCCCTGACCAACATCTGAGATAGACAGGATCTTAACATTTCCATGGGCTCAAGGTGTAACCAAATCCTAGCTAAATTATTAAGCAAAATAGGACAAGATTATAAACTACATTATTTGTTTAGAGGAAGAGTCTAGCTATTTTAGACTGCATAATCCTGTCTAAAATATTGTTTAGCATCCTTACTGAACTTTTCTAAACTAGAAAGTAAAGTTTCCAAAGGCTTTTAAGAGAGCCTTAAAACTTTCATGTCGTTAGGAACTCTGGCTCGGAGGAGAAAGAAAAGTAACTTATTAAGCAGTGTTGTCTTCAATGTTAACTTCACTCAACCAAGCAAATTAGTAAAGAATTCATAGTCGAACTGCTTCAGAGAATGCACTACATCCAAATTCTAATAAATGGACCAGCCTAAATGAAAGCACCGAGACAACAACGAACAAGTTCAAGTCCAACTTGAAACAATGTAACAGCAGTAAATCCTAAGTGTCAATACCCCACCAAGAGCTTTAAGGTAGCCCACTGAAACAATAGTACCTGGCTAATTCTTGGCATCATAATGAATCATGACCTCTATTAACGTTCCTATACGGTATTTTTACATTTGGGACTATTTATTTTCACTCTCCACATGGTACAAGTTCCTATGAGTAAGTCCATTAAGTTAAAAAAAAAAAAAAAACCTTAAGAAATAACATTAAAAGCATCCACCTTCAACTCAAGTGTTTACACTACATCAAAGACATGAATAAAACACCAAATAGAACCAAACTTTCAGAAGTCTAATCCCAAACAGAAATTAGTGCTGCTCATTTATTAAGAATGAAACACCAAAGCAAAAGCATCCTGCTTTAAAAACCACGGACTTAAGTAGAATCAGGCCAAATCCATTTCAAAAGTTAAACGAACTTGGTGCCAAAGGTGGTCCTCATATCACTGTCAAGCTATCCATCAGCGACAAACTCGGGCTGAAAAACACAATGTCATTTGTGTGCTCAAATCAACTGCCCACATGGCCTGGAAGAAAGACACTCTGTTGTAAGAATGCTCTGGAGTGCAGGAATATATAATGCTCCACTTTTAGGGTGGGGACACCCCAAGTAGTAAAAAGTTTCTCTGAGAAAGTAACAAAATACAGCAAGAAATGGAAGAAACACAAATACTCCTGGCACACTCTCACACAAGACATATGGCTACTTTCAGCCTCGCTTATTCACCCAGGAATGGGCACACCTACAAATTCCTATACAACTTACATGAGACAGAAACCTCACTTTAAGTCAGTTTTGAATTTCCACAGCATTATTTATTAGTCCACCAGGCAACTCTATTCGCAAGAAGCTCCACAGGAAAGCCAACAAGGACTCTGTTATTATGGTTCCTATCAAACAGTCCCATTACCTGGAATTCTCTTGAATAGGCACACAACAGATTTGTTAACAAAAAAACCACCACCACCCCATCCCGCACACGCTGGCATTTTCGGTTTATAGGCGGGTCTTGGAACAGCTAAAACCAGGAAGCTCCGGGGTAATTAGAAAACTTGGGGGAAGTCATCTCCGGAGAGGTCTAAGACCCAGAGAAATAAAGGTGAGCCAGGAAGATCTCTCTTGGCCAGCTCTCCTTCACCCGCCCTCCCCACCAAAACTTCACCCACACGGGACTTGTAAGTCCAAGTGGGGGAGGCCATTTTAATGAGGCCTGGCTGAGGAACGAGAAGCGAGAGGAAGAGAGAAAAATCAGGGTAGGGCGTTCGGAAAGGAACGCCAAGTACTTTGCCCCAACAGCACCCAAGTCGGGTGGCAGCACCGGGAGCCCGAAAAGTGAGGCGCTGGATTCAAGGGCTCGAGGGGGGTTCAGAAGTAGCAGTGGCTTCCTCCAGAGAGGGAGCCGAGTGATCTGAGCCGTGGGAGCCGGACTCCTGACCCCCAATAGGGGGAAGGACTTCTTTCCCGGCCAGCCGCGCCGACCCTCGCCCTCCAGTCAGAGGCTACTACCCAGAGGTCCAGAAGGCGGGAGTTGGCTAGTGCCGGGTTCTCCTCATCCGGCCATGCGGCGCGGGGGCGGCCATCCTGAGGGGTCCGGGATCCGAGAGGGCACGGGGGGGCCGGACGCGGCGCTCACCCGCGGGCCGCCTCCAAGCTCTTAATGAGCTTCTTGATCTTCCAGATCTCCACGTTCCTATCGGCAGCACTGGGGTCGTCCGCCATCTTCTCGCCTCCTCCTCCCTAGAGCGGCCCGGCGGGGCCCGGAGACACCAAGACCACAGAGTTAGCGCCGCCGCTGGGGCAGAGCGGCCCCCTTCTTCGCCACCCCCCGAGCTGCCCTCTTCTCCCCGCCCCGACGGCCCGCCGCATCGGACGCCGGCCTCTCCTACGCCCGCTTTACCTAAGGGCCCAGTCCTGGGCGGTAGCGGCTGCTCCTCCCCGGCGGCGGCTCCGCGGCGGCGGCGGCTCTGACGTAGGACACCGGCTCCCTCTCTCCAGGCAGCTGCATGTGTTGCAATCCGCTCACATGGGGCCTCTGATCTCACTTCCTCCGCCAGGGGCGGAGTGGAAGGCGGCGGGCGGAAGGGAGGGGGCCGGTGCGACCAGGAGAGGCTCTGCGCGCGCCGCGACTTCCCATTGGCTCGCCGCGCCTCTGCTTACAAGGGGCTCGCTGATTGGCTGCCTCGGCGGCCGCGCTGCCTTGTGAGGTATAGGCCGGGAAGCGGGAGGCACCGCCTTCCTTCCGGACCGGCTAGCCGGGAGGAGGAAGCGGGCCGAATCCGAGGGCTCTCGCGAGCATTTTCTCGGCTTCTACGGCCTGGAATGGGGGTGGCTCTTAAAGGGCGCGAGAGAGTGGTCGTTGTCTTTCGTTCTCCCCGCTTAACCTGCACAGACACCCGAAGCTCTGCGACGCAGGGTCTAGCTTCTCAGCCCGACACGTATGTACGTGCGTGCGGTCAGCGGCGTTTGAAAAGCATGGAGGACGCATCTCTACGCGCTTCACCTTTATCGCTGACCAAGTGCATGTGTGCATGGTGGCTTCGCGAACCGAAGTTCAGAATCCTGGCCTCTAGGTCGGGATTAGGATCTTGGCCGAGGCTGGAACCGATCGGCTGCGCAGGGGTGAAGGAGGGTTTCCTATCGTTTCGGTGCTAGCTACTATGGGTTCACTTTGGATTTGGGACTTTTGGGGTTGAAGGATGAGAGGGTTGGTTGCGTGAGGTTGGAGACTCAAGGTATCTGAGAGCATGCATGTTTTGTTAACTGTTGAGCGTGGAGGTGGGGGAGAATGTTGGAAACATTAGAACTGTTACGAATTAAGCTTTCCAATTGTCTGTCTCTCTTCGCTTCACTTGTGTGCATTCAAATATTTGAACTCCGAGCAAGTGCTGGATCTCGTTTTTCTGGAAATAAAGGTGAACCGAGTAAGTAATGCACCTCTAATGGAGCTCAGAGTCTAGTTGAGTTTATAATTTTTGAGTTCATAATTTTTTTCTTTTCTTTCTTTCTTTCTTTCTTTCTCTCTTCTTTCTTTCTTTTTTTTTTTTTTTTTTTTTTTTTTTTTTTTTTTTTTTTTTTTTTTTTTTTTTTTTTTTTTTTTTTTTTTTTTTTTTTTTTTTTTTTTTTTTTTTTTTTTTTTGAGACAGGGTTTCTGTGTAGCCCTGGCTGTCCTGGATCTCGTTCTGTAGACCAGGCTGGCCTTAAACTCAGAGCCGATTGCTGGGTAAAGGCGTGTGCCACCGCTGCCTGGCAACCGTTCGTAATTTTTTTTTTTTTTTTTTTTTTTTTTTTTTTTTTTTTTTTTTAGACAGGTTTCTCTGTGTAGCTTTGCGCTTTCCTGGAGCTCATTGTAGCCCAGGCTGCCTCGACTCACAGATCCACCGCTCTGCCTCCATGCTGGATTAAGCTGCGCCACCACCCCGGCCGTTCGTAATTTTTATAGTTTTATTTGAGGCAAGATTTTAGTGTTGGCCTCAAAATCCGGGCAATACTCCTGCCTCAGCCTCCGAATGGATGGGGTTACAGGTGTGAGCCACTAACCCCAGCTGGCTTTTATATTTGTATGTTAAAATAATTGCACGAATATTATGAGAGTGTATGACAAGGAGTTTAATTCTGAAATGAGGTATGAAGGATGAAAAAATTTATCTGTGGAGGCCTGATATACTTGAGGAGCTACAAAAAGGTCAGTGTGCTGCAGCAGCAGGGGGAAGAGGTAGTTGAAAGCCAAGCAAAGCATTTGAAAGACGGGTAGCTCTTTCATATGCAATAGCAAGAATGAGAAGAGACACAAGTCCAGGGCTCAGGACCTTCCTAGACTTCATTCCATGTATCCCTCATCAGGATGTTATTCTGTATCTTTTGTAACATCCTTTGGAGTGGATAAAGTGTTTCCTTGAGTTCTGTGAGCCATCTAGCAAGTTATCAAACCCAGCAAGAAGGATCCCCAGTTTGTCAGATGCACAGGTTTCAACCATGGAACTTTTACTAGGTGTCCAAGTGGGGTTAGGCCTAGAGACTGCTCTTGTGGGATCTAGTGCTAACTCCGGGTAGTGTGAATTGAACACCCAGCTGGTGCCTAGTATGGGAAAAAACACAGGCATATATATGGCCAGACATTGAATGTAAACAATTCATCATTAAGTGTGTTAATAAAACGAATGCCTATTACCTTGGCCGTGAGGATGCTAGGAAGCACTCTACCACCTGCTATCTGTGCTGTATCTACAACCCTTCCTGGGGTTACATGTTTGTTTGTTTTTTTTCCTGCCCCAACTAGAGTCCCATAATAGGGATATACCTCAGTTGTAGAACACTTGTCTTGCATGAGCAAAACTCTGGATTTGAACTGTATCACAGTGGGGGTGGAAAAAAAAAAAAGACCAAACTGGCTTGGTGGTGCATACCTGTAGTTTAGCTAGTCTATAGACAGTCACAGCTGCACTGGTACTGTATGAGAGTTGAGGGTGGGGGACATAGATTTCTATCTCAAACAAGGAAACCAAAAACTGCTTGGGTGGCAAGCGGAGGGTAGGGTCATACATGGCCTAAATTCTCTATTCTTCAAAGAATGAGGCAGGAGGATCTTGAGTTCAAGGGCTGCCCAAGCTGCAGAGTAAGTTTAAGGCAGCCTGGGTTATGTGAGACCCTGTCTCTAATGAATAAAAAAAAAGTCCAGTGGGCCCAGGGCAGTTGGTGGTACACGCCTTTGATCCCAGCACTCAGGAGGCGGAGGCAGGTGGATCTCTAAGTTCGAGGCTAGCCTGGTCTACAGTTAGTTCCAGGACAGTTAGGGCTATACAGAGAAACTGTCTCCAAAAACAAAAGAAAAAGTCTCCAAAAATGTTCAGTGCCCAAGGACTGGCTGAAGTCCACTTTGCAGTTTCCCACCTTACAGACCACTATGTTGTTTCTAATCTCTACCTTCTGAGTCAAAACTTTAAAGAACTTCAGATGGAGTTTACTTTGGGATTGATGTGGTCCTATGCTCTATCAGAGGGATTGCTTTTATTGTTTTCAAGACAGGTTCTAACTGAGGTCAATGCTGGCTCCAAACTTGGGGAATTCCTGAGCCCCAGTCTCTTAGGTGCTGAGATTTCAGGTATGAGCCACATGCTTGGTGGGGGTTTTAATATGGCTAAAGTGTTGTATCAGTGATAATTTTCCTGGTCTTGGTAATTGTGGGGATCATGCAAAATGCATGATGAAATACTTAGGGTTAAGCATCAGGTGTGGGATGTGCAAGGTAACAAAATCTTAATCTGTATGACAAGTGTTCCACTATACTGTTTCGTGTGTTTTGTTATATTACACCTTCTCTAAGAGATTTGAAGATTTTAAAGTTGAGGGAATATTAATCCATTCATGTAAACAGCATAATAGGGAAACTAATAGAGAAACCTAGAAAGATTCCTTAATTGCCTAGGAAGTTTGAGTGCTATGGCTTGAATAGATCTCCCACCTGTTGAGTCTCTGAGGTAGGACCTAAAGGGGGATGCGGGTTATAGCCTCCTCAATGGACCAATGCTAATATAAAAGCGCTTGAGCCTACAAGCTCAATCCTTTGTTACTCTGCCGATCTATTTGGGATAATGCAGCAAGAAGAAATTTGGTAGCTGTCAGATCCTCAATTCTTGGGCTTTTCCAGCCTCCAGACAGACCATCATAGCAGCAGCAAACAGGCCAACCTGGCCATTCAAATTATGTTGCTGAGGAAACATCACCCATGCTTTTGGTTTTAATTTCTCTTTGTATTCCTTTTATAGTTAAGAACTATTCTCCTAAACCAGTTGGTGATGGCTCATGCCTTTAGTACCAGGGCTCTTTGGCAGAGGTAGGTGCGTCTCTGAAATTAAGGCCAGCCTACTCTACAGAGTGAGTTCCAGGATAGCCAGAGCTAGAGAAAACCCTGTCGTAGGGGTTATAAAACAAACAGCAACCAAAACAAACCCCTTTGATCTTTCTGAGCATGGTGTTGTGTGCACTTGAAATGTATTTGGGGTGCTGAAGCAGGAAGACCACTTAAACCCTTGAGTTCAGGTAGCCCAGAATATTAATAATGGCCCTCTTACCTATCTTCTCAAGAAACACAAAGGCTGAGGATGTAGCTCTCTCTGTTGGTAAATTGCTGGTTTTTAAGTGTATGCGAGGCTGGGCTGGATCTCCAGCACCCGATAAACTAGGTGGTGAACACTTGGGAGGCTAAGGCTGGGAGATCAGAAATTCAAGGCCATCCTTCACGGCACAGCTGTCCCTCAAACAAAATACATACCAACAAAAAAACTTGTCTTAGTTGTGTTGTCAATAAAATTGCCCAAGGCAAAGTGGAGTTTGATCCTTAGCAACACACACACACAATACCTTTATGTGCTGGGAGAGTGACTTCTAGTGGTTTGAAACCCTAGGTTCAATCTCTAAAGACAACAAAATAAATTCAGGCAGGTGTGATGATTTCATGCTTATAACCTTAGCAATCAGGAGGCTAAGCAAGATTTTTTTTTTTTTCCAAGTGTGATGCCAGCATGAGCTAAAGCAAGACAGTCAAAAACTTATTTTCTGGGTTTGATAAAGTTGCACCCACTACCACAGATGGGTTAATCTCTACAATCTGTGTGCATGTGTTTTTGCCTGTATGTATTAAAAGAGCCTCATGCATTTCTGGTGTCTGAGGTAGCCAGAGGGTGCCTGATCCCCTGGAATTGTGGTTATGGATGGTTGTGTCAGTGTGGGCACTGGCAATCAAAACCTAGGTCCTCTGGAAAAGGAGCCAGTGAACAAAATGGCAATCTTTAAAAAAAAAACAACCACCACCACCACTAAGACAAAGGCCACAAGTTTAAAACAAAGTGAAATCTAGGGGCTGGCCAAGAGCACTTGTTCTTGCCAGAGGACCTAGATTCTGTTCCTAGCATCCACATGGTGGCTCATAACCTTCACAACTCCAGTTTCAGGGAATCTAATGACTCCTGACCTGAGCACCAGAGCCACTTACCTGGTGCAAACATATATTTGGGCAGAAGACAAACCTAAAATGAAATTTAAAAAAAAAAAAAAGTAGCCAGATTACGTAAAGCCTGTAGACATTTTTAACAGCTTTGAACAGGGTGTTTGTGTAACATATGACTGCTGTGGAAAAAGGCTGAGATAGTATAGCAATCGATATAAGATTAAATCTGGACTAATCCAACAAGATGATTCAGTGGGTAAAGGTTTTTGCTACCAACACTGATGATCTGAGTTCCATCCCTGGAAATCCACATGGTTGAGAGAATCAACTCCCATAAGGTGTGCTATGGCATGTACACACCCACAGACACAAATGCAAAACTTTTTTTTTTTTTTAAATTTAAGACTTAGGACAATCCAAGTGGTAGCTTAGAAAGTACATGAATCTGTATGTACTTTGCTAACATTTTTTACTAAAAAAGTTTGAGTTGAACAACCTGAAGTTTCAGCATTACCTTGCTGTAAAACTAAGCCTAGAAAGATTAGAGGAAGAGGGTCTAACCAAGCACTTTAGAAAGGGGGAAACATTTAGTTTGCATTCCAACATGGGTATGAATCATTCAGCAACCTAAGGGGCTGCAACAGAACATGGAAATTGGAATTCCTTGCTTCAGCTGAGGCATTTACCTTCCGATCTTGGACTCAATCACCACTGGCTGTTTTGTCTACATCTTTTTTTTTTTTTTTTTTTCCTTTTTTTCCAGACAGGGTTTTTCTCTGTGTAGTTTTGGTACCTGTCTTGGATCTCACTCTGTAGACCAGGCTGGCCTCAAACTCATCGAGATGCACCTGCCTCTGCCTCCTGGGTGCTGGGATTAAAGGTGTGCACCACCATTGCCCAGCCTTTTCCTTTTTTCTGTCTACATCTTAATGACAGTGAGTTGTGTGTGGGATTTGTTAATTCCTTACAGCATATCTAGCTGTATGTACTGTTATTTTTCTGTCTTGGAAACTCTAATAACCTCATCCCTATCTCAAAATGTTTGAAAGCTGATGGGTTTGGTGGTACAGGCCTTTAATCCCAGGACTCTACATAGACCCTGTCTCAAAAAATAAAGGGTTTATATAGAAAAAGATCGACAGCACATACAGCTCTTTGCAGCATGACTGTTAGGGCTCAGCCGCCTATAGCTCCATGGGGTCAGCACTTGTGTACATAACTGCAGACACACAAGAAAAAAGTATACAAAGTGATCGTTCTCAGAAGGACAGCTGTGAGAACACATCAAGGATGGGAAAGCAGAAAGGAAGAACTTTGGGCACCTGTTCCAAGACTCAGAAATGAGGATGTAATACTAATGACACTATTGCCTTTAAACCAACTGCAATTTTGTTAAAGCTGCAAACACCTTGCTCAGTATTTTTCCTAGACAGATGACCACGAAGACTAGATTTGTTTGTGCCAGTCCTTTGAGACAGGGTCTCACTTTGTAGCCCTGGGTGTGCTTCTGCATCAGCATACATGCCAATATATTGTATTAGACCCTCCACATCTTCAGTGTATCCACACTTTTAGCCAATGTTAGAAAGTCATTTTCATTTCTCCCTGCAAACTGATAGTGTAGTTACGGTCCTGAAGCTACTGACATTTACAAAGGAAATCAAGATGCTGTTGGAATTTTATTTAAAAAAAAAAAATCCAGAATGGATGAAAAGAACAATCATCAAGGATATAGGTGCCGGACATAGGCCAGCCAAGAGGAGAGCTAGAAACGTATGCTTTAGGACCACGAGACTTCACTCTCTTGTATCTAAGTTATGGCTAACAGAGCTGTTATCCATTGACCTAGCTTCTGCACCTACAAACCATGGCACAGGTAGCCTAGTCTTACAAGGCCTCAGGTGAAGGACCAACCACGTTCACATAGGCCATTCTTTATAGCAGTACTCTTGGCCAACAAGGATCTACATATAGTCTCAATCAAGGTCCATGACAGACTACCTCCACTGGATGTGAAATGGGTTTTACACCTTGAAAACATGGCCACTTCAGCACAAACCAGATATACCTTAATAATGATTGGTACACAGCCCCATCCCACCCCTTCACATGCGGCTGAAAATAACAGGCTAGTGACAGAACAGTATGAACCTGCTACTGCTGAGTTATTCACCCATTAAATGAGTTAGCTAATTGTCACTAAACTTATATATTAAGGAAATTATATATAGAATACTGCAAAAACACAGTAAAAAGACTGAAGTTTGCCCCTTTTCTGCTCGGGAAGTCCCTTTACTCCCAAGCTTCATGGTATGTTGTACTTCTGGCTCCACAATGCACTGCCACTATTACTGTTTCTCCTCCTTCTGATCTTCCTTCTGTTCCCCGGTACCGGAACTTCCAGAACCTTCCCGCTCAGATGCCATCTGTTGAGAAAGTATTTGAGAATCACATTAGGCCTAATAGTTTGCTCTGTTCAACACACCTCATCCTGTATTTATCATTCTCTCCCCTGCCTTGCACACCATGGGACTCCTCTGCCTTTCCCTGTAACATGGACCAAAATAGCCCTCCAGCCCTTGTACCTTTTTATATGCCATCTCAAAGAGTTTCAATGATGCCTGCTGAAGTGAAGATGCTGCCTGTCTAATGTTTTCTCCTGTTTCACTGTCCTTTCGAGCAAGGAGTTCTCTCATTTTGGAAATCTCTTCCTTTAGCTTGTTGCACTGGAAAAGGCAAAACACAATAAAATAAAAATCCTTTTTCTAAATTCTGTCTCATTTCATGTAGTTTACTATTCAAATTTTTGCCCCCCCTACCTCTACCCTTTATTTGTATTTTTAAAAAACTGAATCACTATCAAACCCAAAGAAAAACCAGCTTCAATGAATTGGTGAATATTCTCTTCAATTATTTTAAATAACTTACCTCATCAGCAGGTAACTGGTCCTTGAATTCTTCCATCTTGGTTTCTGTATCATGAATAATTCCTTCAGCCATATTAACTGCTTCAACACGTTCCTTAGAAAAATTGTGAGTTTAATGTAACTGACTTTCCAATCACCAAGTTTCCTTAACTTCTATAGCAAGTGAGACAGTATAAGTTACTTGTCACACAGATAAACAGTAAAAAACGATAATGACTGTACTTAGAAGCACTCATGATAACCTGAGAAAGAGTTGACTTGGCTTTTTTTTTTGGAGCTAAGGACTGAACCCAGGGCATTTCAAGCACTCTACCACTGAGCTAAATCCCTAACACCCCATTGACTTGGCCTTGTGACAGGAATTTTGACAGTGTAAGAGAACAATCCAAACCCAGTATGTGCCCTTAATCCCAGGTCCTAGGGAGGCTGAGAAACGATAAGGTTGTGGAATCATCCTGACTACATGGTGTATCTCATATTAAACAAGTCATAAAATAAACTAACAACAGGAGATGAGAAACTCAAGATCAGTGACCTGCCCATGGTCTATTGTCAGTTTTACCAAGTTCAGCAGAGATAATCACCTTCTTTCTCCGGTCTTCCTCAGCATATTTCTCTGCGTTTTTGACCATATTTTCAATATCATCTTTGCTTAGTCCACCGGAAGACTGGATTACAACTGGAGTTAATGAAAAGAAAACTCTTTACTGCACTGAGCAGTAACAGTACACTGGGCATTGTGCACACCTTTAATCCCAACACTCAGGAAGCTGGCATCTGAGTTTAAGGCCAGCCATGGCTACAAAATAAGACCCAGACCCCAGTCATTCCCCCTGCAACCCCCTTCCAAAAAACCCCACCATTTAAGTAGCTAATCTGAATAATTCAAATTATGAACGTTAATCATTCATTGTCTTTTAAGTAAATTGTATAAAAAGATTAAGTAGTCAGCAATCCACAAGGTCAGGCTTGCCTTTTTGCCCTCTCCTAATGTTAACTTATAAAAATATAATTCAGAGATCTATCCCAGCATTGAAAGGGACATGCAGATCTCATTGTTTGAGGCCAGCCTTGTCTATGCAGCAAGTTCTAGGCCAACCAGGGATACAAAGTGAGACTCTATCTCAAAAACAAACAAAAACCCTAGAAATTCACTTCTGCAAGTATAAGGTTTAAAAGTAGCAGCTATCCTTACCAAAAAAAAAAAAAAAAAAAAAAAAAAAAAAAAAAGAGGGGCTGGAAGGGGCTGGTTCAGTGCTTAAAAGCACTTGTTCTTGCAGAAGACCTGGGTTCAAGATTCCTAGCATCCATACGGCAGATCATAACTGTCCATAATTCCAGTCCCAGGGCATCAGACATGCATGAAGTACAAGAAATACATGCAAGCAAACCACCCATACACATAAACAAAGGCAGCTAGCTCTAACATCTGGAAACGGGCAGTGTGGTAGCAGCCTCCCTAAATAGGGTAGAAGAGGCATACAAACAGAGTATGTACTTCCCAATAACGGCCACCTTAGTTTTCCTTGATGGTAACTAAACCCAGGGCATCACATATGCTAGAAGGGACTCCACACCTTGACTAAGTCCTCAGCCTCATACCTCATTCATATAACTGGTAAATACTTACTCTGTTGCTCACGTCCTGTTCCTTTGTCTTTGGCAGAAACATGTACAATCCCATTGGCATCAATGTCAAATGTAACTTCAATTTGAGGGACTCCACGAGGGGCTGGGGGAATTCCAATCTAAAATAAACATCCAGAGTGAGCTCTTTTCAGAGACTCGTGTGCTCCCATTTCCAAACAGGACAACCAACCACTTGCTTCCTAAAACAAGTGCTGTCTTCACTTAATGTACAAACAACTTGAGATTTCAGGTGATATAGTTTTAGTGCTTTCTGAAATCAACTGGGCTGTATAATAGCTGTATGTGCCTAGAGTTGACAGTAAAGGAGGAAACTTCTCCACTGTAGCAGTGCTGACCCAAAACAGTAAGCTATCAAGTGTTTTTGAAACGAGTAATCATGCCACAACTAATTTCTGAGTTAGCACTGCTTCTGAATCTGAACATTTCCATGGCTTTTATAAATTTAAAGTATTGAAAGTATAAAGCACTTTCAGGTAAAAAGTGAATGTGGGGGGGTTTCATAATTCACCTATGAAAACTGTTTTTTGAAAATAACAACAATATGGGCTGGGGAGATGGCTCAGTGGTTAAGAGCACTGGCTGCTCTTCCAGAGGACCCAAGTTGAATTCCCAGCATCCACATGGCAGCCAACTGTCTGTAAGTCCAATTCCAGGGGATCTGACTTCTTCTAGCCTTAGAAGGTACTGTCTGTACTTGATGCACAGACATACACGCAAACAAAAACATCCATATGATAAGATAAAACCTTAGTAAAATAGTTTAAAAAAAAAAAAAAAAAAAAAATGCCAGTATTCCTGTATGTCAGCAGTTTGGAGAGGTTAGAATACTGTCAGCTTTGCCAACTATAGGACCAAAAAGCATGGTATTCAGATTCAAAATACCTACCAAAGTAAACTGTCCTAGAAGTTTGTTGTCTCCAGCCATCTCTCGCTCTCCCTGACAGACTTTAATCTCTACCTGAGTTTGTCCATCAGCAGCGGTAGAAAATACCTAGGGAGAAAGAAAACCTTCTTAGTTGGTAATCTAATCTATTTATACAGAAGTGGGTAACCAGAGAAATTCACATTCTAATACTGGATGATTCCTAATGTATATTACTCTCAGAACAAAGCCACATACCTCTACAAAGGCAGGAATAGGACTAGTGTAAAAGGGCACACAGTGGCTACTGTTTCAGCTGAACAAGTATGTTGTACACAATGATGCTTTTCAGTTGAAGGCATCAAAACAAGGGTTTGAAATACTGGTTTGCTAGCCCAGGGAAACAGGATCAGAGACAGGTATCATGTGCTCAGTCATAAGATGTCATCACATACTTTTTTCAGAATGATGTGTTGACAAATACATACATCACTGCACAAATACCACTGACAGTTTGAGACATGGTCACACTACATGGTCTAAGCAGTTCTCAAACTCAATTTCCATATCTCAACTTCCCCAGTGTTGGGATGACCCAATCCACAAGAAGTAATTTTTCATCTAAGACTATGTCATGTCCATATATTCCTGCTTGGTAATACACAATCCAGCCCCTATCACCCTGAAATCAAGCCTACCTAGTCCCATGTCTCTAGCCACCAGGCTTTTTATAATTTGCTTCTGATAATAGAATAATACAGAGAATTCATTAGCAAAACAAAACCCCAAAACACGGGGTTCTCAAGCCACCCACAGCAAGTGTGGATTTAGAGACAAAATTTTAAAAAGTTCATAAAGTGGCTGCAAGCATATCACTCATAGAACTTTAAACTTCTGTTACGAGGGAGGACTGCTCTTACCTGGCTCTTTTTGGTTGGAATGGTGGTGTTCCTATTAATAAGTTTGGTAAAGACGCCTCCTAGAGTCTCAATGCCCAGAGACAGGGGGGTGACATCTAGGAGCAGCACATCGGTGACATCACCAGCCAACACACCTCCCTGAATGGCAGCTCCGATAGCTACAGCCTCATCAGGATTAACAGCTTTACTTGGGGCTCTGCCAAAAAGATCTTGCACCGTCTGCTGAACCTATACACCGAGGAGAGAGAACTTGTTAGCCACACCTGAGGCAACCGCTGGAGTGAGACAGAACACTAAGATGCCATCACAATCAGATGGACTCAGATCCAAGAATGCGGACTTCTTGTTCGTGTTTGACAACTTCGGAGTATCTCACTCACTGTCCACTTAGAGAAGTGTTTGCTTCAATTATCTGGCTTCCCAGAGGACATTAATCATTTGAAACAGAAGGCACAAGGCAAGGGATTATAAAATACAGTCTAAGGCAGATCTCTGTGAGTTTGAGGCCAGCCTGGTTTAAAAACTGAGTTCCAGGACAGACAGGACTGTTTCACAGAGAAACCCTGTCTCAAAAAACAAAAACAAACAAACAAACAAAAGTCTACATATTCCAGATAATTAATTGAAGACCAATTTGAAGGATGTAGTAATATCAGTTCTGTGGCTGATCTGAGGGATAGTTTTTGATCTATGTTTTAAAGCTAACACAAGTACACAACATCTTGGGATAATTTGTTAATATCAATGTATCCTCCGACCAGAGTCCTAGGTCTAAATTTATTCTGTACCCATATTCCAATATCCCAGCATTTCAACAGAGAAACAAAACCACCCACCAACCACCACCAAAAGCAGTAACCACATCATTAACTTGGGCCCAAGATAATTCTATCCAGCTACCAAGGAGCAACTGCACCTTCAACGGTCTGTGCTCAGTCACTACTTCTCTACACATGTTTTCAGAATGATGTGTTCATAATGCATCATCGCACAAACCATTGTTGAAGAAACGCACGTGGCCCCAAGTACTATGCTAGGAAGATGTGTCCAAAACATCTCCTAAAGAATGATTATCATCAAGGCTTGACAACATTATCTTTATAAGACTGGGCTTAAGATTCTCCCTGATATTCTTGCATCTTTTAATTAAAATAAACTAGCCAGGCAGTGGTGGCACACACCTTTAATTCCAGCACTCGGAAGGCAGAGATAGGTGATCTCTGTGAGTTCGAGGCCAGCCTGGGCTACAGAGTGAGTAGTTCAGGAATGGCTCCAAAGCTACACAGAGAAACCCTGTCTCAAAACAAACAAACAAACAACAGCAAAAAAAAAAAAAAAAAAAAAAAAAAAAAACCCACAAAACTAAAAAGGTTTCTTGGTGGGACAGAGTGTCACTCTAGCTGAGTCTTGCCTGGAACACCACCATCCTCCTGCCTCCTAGGTGCTGAGATTACAGGAGTGAGCCACTAAACCCAACTAAAAGCACTTTTTGATGAGGTTAGTCTCATCCCCTTTCAAGTAACCAGGTAGAATGGATCATACTCATGTCCACACACAACATAAACTATCTGCCAAGAATGCATTATGTACTGACTTTTTCTTTTTTTCCCTATAAGGAATACCATGAGTACATACCTTGGGCATCCTCGTCATGCCACCAACCAGAATCACTTCTCCTATGTCACTCTTGCTGACTTCTGCATCCTGCATAGCTTTCTGGCATGGAGCAATAGTCCTCTTGATCAGATCTGTGACAATGCCTTCAAACTGAGCTCGAGTCAGCTTCATATTCAAATGCTTGGGTCCAGAAGCATCCATTGTAAGATACGGCAAGTTGATGTCAGTCTACACAGAAAATATTTAACTACAAGTCAGTAGGGAGACTAATCTTAATACTCCAATTAAGGTCAAGACCATACCCTAGGGTAAGATGTAGAGAGCACAGAGTCAGCCTCACTAAATTCCTAAGACGCAGGGGAAATATACTGAAATCTACTTTAATGGGGGCAGGGGGGTGTCTCTACATATTAATAATGAAGACTGGGGCAGACAAGCTTAAGAAATTATCATTTGACAGATGTGTCATGGCAAAAAAGATCTTTAAGAAACACACTGTGGCTGGGAGGTGGTGGCACACACCTTTAATTGCAGCACCCAGGAGGCAGAGGCAGATGGGATCTCTGAGTTAGAGGCAAGCCTGGTCAACAGAGCGAGTTCCAGGACATCCACAGCCGTTACACAGAGAAACCAAACACACACACACACACACACACACACACACACACAGAGAGAGAGAGAGAGAGAGAGAGAGAGAGAGAGAGAGACAGACAGACAGACAGACAGGCAGGCAGACAGAGACAGAGAGAGAAACCAACAAAAAAAAAAAGCGAGAAAGAAAGAAAAAGATAAAAGAGGTCCATACTGTGTGGGGGATTGTCTTTCATACTGAGTTTTAAGAATTACCCCGGCCGGGCAGTGGTGGCGCACGCCTTTAATCCCAGCACTCGGGAGGCAGAGCCAGGCGGATCTCTGTGAGTTTGAGGCCAGCCTGGGCTACCAGGAAAGGCGCAAAGCTACACAGAGAAACCCTGTCTCGGAAAACCAAAAACAAAACAAAACAAAAAAAAAAAAGAATTACCCCATGTCTGCACTTGGTAGTTAAGAGTGCTTGCTGTTCTGGCAGAGGACTTGAGTTGAATTCCTAGCACCTATGTGGGGTAGCTAACTAACTGCCCATACTTCCAGTTTTGGGGAATCTGATACTCTGTTCTAGCTTCCATTGGTACTTGCACTCACCTCTCCCTATACATTTAAAAAAAAAAAAAGAAGAAAGAAAGAAATTCCATGTGCATAAATAAAAATGTTCTTTATCACCAGGTGATAACTGTGCATGTCTTTGATCCCAGCACTTGGAAGGCAGAGGCAGGTGGATCTCTGATGAGAATTCCAGTCTGGCCTGGTCTACAGAGCAAGTTCTAGGACAGCCAGGACTGTTACAGAGAGAAACCCTAAGGGGCAGGAAATGATGAGAAATCAGAAACAAGAGGAATGTTCTCCATCACCTCTTAACATATGCAGACCAAGTTCTAGGAAATTAGTGTTACAGATGCTCTTAGAAAAACCAGGACCAATGTACACTGGACATGCTGGTACTGCCTGCAACCTAAGCCCTCAGGAAATTATACATTCAATCATCTTCAGCTATAGTGAATTCAAGGCCAGTCTAAGCTTCAAGAGACCTTGACTGAAGACATCTGACTTGACCATTACATCCATAGAGAACAAATAATAACTAATATCCAATAAATTCCAAATCCCATAGCTTGGGGTGCTATGTGTATAATCAAGCATATTTAAATTCAGTATGGTAAACATATATAGTTATATAAAAATATCTTAATAAAATTTACCTAGTTAGTATTATGCTCCTGTCAATGGCCAATTGCTGTGGATTATCGTTCTGTATAAATAAAACACTAATTGGCCAGTGGCCAGGCAGGAAATACAGGGGGGACAAGGAGAGAGAAGAATTCTGGGAAGTGGAAGGCTGAGTGTCAGAGACACTGCCAGCCACCGCCATGACAAGCAGCATGTGAAGATGCCTGTAAGCCATGAACCACATGGCAAGGTAGAAATGGATTAATTTAAGCTATAAGAACAGTTAGCAAGAAGCCTGCCATGGCCATATAGTTTGTAAGCAATATAAGTCTCTGTGTTTACTTGGTTGGGTCTGAGCAGCTGTGGGACTGGTGGGTGACAGATTTGTCCTGACTGTGGGGTAGGCAGGAAAACTCCAGCTACAGCCAATAAAATAGTTGGCCTAAGAGAAACTTGAGTCCTTTTTTTTTTTTTTTTGGTTTTTCAAGACAAAGTTTCTCTGTTTAGTCCTTGCTGTCCTCAAATTCAGAGACAGGCTCAAAACTATCCTATCCTTAACATGCTGGATGCTACCACCTTCACCTTTAAGTAGTTTTAAGTAGTTTTCCTAAGCATTTATATATGCATTGATCTAGTAAACCTCACAATTCTAAGAGGAAGTTACCACTCAGCCTCACTTGCAGGTTAAAAAAAGAAGTGAAACAATTAATTTAAAACCACACAGCTAAGAACCTTATGAGTGGGGCTGGAGAGATCCCTCAGTGGTTAAGAACACAAACTGCTTCAAGGCAGGTGTGGTGGCGCACGGTTTTAATCCCAGCACTTGGGAGGCAGAGGCAAGCAGATTCCCAAGGCTGTCAGCCTGGTCTACAGAGTGAGTTCTAGGAAAGCCAGGGCGACACAAAGAAAACAAAACAAACACTGGCTGCATTTGCAGAAGACCAGAGTTTAATTCCCAGCACCCACATGACAGCTCACAACCACCTATAACTCTAGTCGCAGCTCTGACACCCTCTTCTGACCTCTGCAGGCACCAGGCATGTATGTAGCACAGACATACATGAAAGCAGGTAAAACACCCATACACATAAAATGAAATAATAATAATAATAATAATAAAATCTTCTGTAGACCAGACTTGGCTTTGAACTCAGCAATCTGTCTGCCTCTGCCTTCCAAGTGCTAGGACTAAAGCATGTGTCATCACAGCCTGGCTGATGTTAATTTTCATCTTCCAAAGTAAACTATTAATTAAGTCTGCTGAGATGCTCCTAAACTTTACAGATTTACAATCACAAGTGTACACTGACTTTGCTAAATATACCTTGCTAAAGTGCTAAAGGCTATAAAATATTCCTCAGTAAGATACAGCCACGTAAAAGTAGCCAACATCTTCTCCTGGTATCAAATTCTAAGATTTATATATTTCTCTTTACTGGCAATTTCACATCCTCTAAACCACAACCCTAAAAGTTATTTATTAAGTCACACAAGTTGTCACTCAGCAGGGAAAATGATATCAATATCCATGATGATTATATACAACTTTGTAACTACTCACAGCCACTTACAACATTGAAGGTTTGGGAGCTAGGGCACAACTCAAAAAGGTAGATTATGTATACAGCATTCAGGTTCAACAAGTTAGTTAGCAACAACCACTTACCCAACAGCTACCATAGCCTCCTTCTGGTAATCTAACAACCTAAAGCAGTCACAGGATTAGACCATTCAAGTTCTACCCTGGTGAGCCTGCAACCTAGATTTTTACACTAGTCTACTTGGTGGTTAAGATAGGGAAGCTTCACCTCTCGGGACTGAGGTCAACAAGCACAGAACTCAGAGGTGGAGCAAACCTGTCCTTCAAAGGGAAATTTGCCTTCACATGAGAGGCAGATTTTTCTTTACAGCTCACTTTCTAAAATGGTGATCCAATTTATTAAATGACAGAGAACTAGCAATTCATATAATTCACAATGTAGTACATTCATGTGAAAACATTAATTTTCAAGTTAATAATTCTAATAATTCGCCACACTGTTTTTATTAATGCCTTGCCTTTTTTGGAGGGATGATGAGATCTCTATCGCTCAGGCTAGTTCAAATCCAGGACCTTCCTTGCTTAATCCCTGGGATTAGGGGCATCACCATGGATTTTTCATCAATGCTTTGAGGGTGGGGGGATATAGAGCACGGGGCTAGCAAATGCTGAGACCCTGGGATCAATCACTAGCCCCAATGAAATAAAACCCATTTTTTTTCCTTTTTTTGAGACAGAGTCATACCACATAGCACAAGCTGGCTAGAACCCACTATGGACCCAGGCTTGCTCTGGTAATACTCTAGCCTCAACTACACCAGGCTTTCCTTTTCTCATCGTGAGGATGTAACTCCAAAGACTTTATCCATGTGAGCTAAGTCCTCTACCACCGAGCTACCATCTCCTGTTCTAGAAATCCTCATCTTATTGGATGTGGTGATGCATGCCTTTAATCCCAGCATTAAGGAGGCAGAGACAAGCAGAACTCTGAGTTTGAGGGGCTATACAGTAAAGTCCAAAAAATAAAAAGAAAGAAAACCCCCAGTTCTAACTTAAAATATCCAATTTTGTTCAAATCAGACCTATAAGCTCTTATTAAAAATGTTTAGCTCAGGGGCTAGAGAGATAGCTCAGCGGTTGAGCACTTGCTGTTCTTCCAGAGGACCCAGGTTCAATTCCCAGCACCCACATGGCAGCTCACCACTGTAACTCTAGTCCCAGGGGATCTGACACCTGCATACAGACATGAATGCAGGCCAAAACACCAATGCACATAAAATTAAATTAAAAAATGCTTTTCTCAGGGCTGGAGAGATGACTCAGTGGTTAAGAGCACTGGCTGCTCTTCCAGAGAACCTAGGTTCAATCCCCAAAATCAACATGGCAGTTCGAGGATCTAACACTCTGTTATAGCCTCTGCAGAACCAAGCACACATGTACTACAGATATACATGCAGGAAAAGATCCACATGCATAAAAATCTACCTCATTCATGAAAAAGAACTGATCATCACATTGTTCTCTGGCTCAAGATTCTTAGCAAACAGAAAACTGTACAGAGTCTACACTGACACTAGGTAAATTAGAATATACCATTCACATAAGTTTAGGCTAAAATACCCACCAAAACAGTTCGGATTTGTCCATGACTCACCTGCACAGATGAGGAGAGTTCACACTTAGCCTTCTCAGCAGCTTCCCGAACTCTCTGAAGTGCCATGTTGTCTTTGGTCAAATCAACCCCTGTCTACAAAATAGGATTCATGAGACAATTAATAGAGAAACAGCAATGATACAGAAGATACTTTGTTTGCTTATGAAAGGACCATCCCTTTATAATAAAAAGGAACACAAATCATGAGGCTTTATGGGCTAGGGGATAGAATTGGGTGGAGATAGTACACTCCTTTAATCCCAGCACTTTCAAGGCAGAGGCAGGTGGATCTCTGTGAATTATAGTTCAGCCTGGTGTAGAGTTCCAGGACAGCCTAGACTACACAGAGAAACCCTATCTTGAAAAACCAAACACACAAACACCCCCCCACACACACAAATTACCACCTGAAAAATAACCTAGTATGAATCAGTTTTCTGATCTACCATTAGTAGACTGAACTCCCATCAACTCTTCCAAGCTCAAGGTCTCTTAATTCAGAGTTCCTAAAATTCTTCTCTAATACTGTAACCAATATACTTCTTTTGTTCCCAATCTAGGGCGCTATATGTAACTAACATGGTTCAGTTTACCCATGAACATGAATGTAATTAGTTACCTTAGCGCAAAAAAACTATTCAGAAAGCAAAAGAACAATCTGAACAAAAAATTCTGAACCTCCCCCACAAAAGCCTACACATTAACCACAATGGTAACTAACCTCTCTCTTGAACTCCTTGACAATGTGCCGTAACAACGCTTGGTCAAAGTCTTCACCTCCTAAGAAAGTGTCCCCATTGGTGGATTTCACCTCAAAAACTCCTTTCTGAATTTCCAGGATAGAGATGTCAAAGGTCCCACCACCTAAATCATACACTGCAATGCTAGAAAGGAAAGAAAAGCCAAAACAAATAATTTTTAAAACCTTAAGAAACAAAACCTACTACAAAGGAATGAATTCAATAACCAAAGATTAATTTAGAAATATTTAATAATTTTGAAATCTAACAACCCTAAATGACATGTCTGTTAACATATGCATTGGTAACAAAGAAACGACTAAAATTAATAGCATATAAACCATGATTCCCAAAGTATTTATCAACACCCATAACAACAAAATTAAAATTGTCAAGGGTCCCAACAGTAAAATGGTCTTGAAAGAATGAAAAACACAGACCATACATACAAATTTGGAGAGAATAAGTACATTTTTAATGCATTTCTGTGAAATGGAAATAATATAGGATAAATCTTATAGCTTTTATAACTTGGTTCACAGTTCAGGTTAACACACAGCACAAGCTTAGTGGTGGTATCGCACAGCCTTGATCCCAGCACTCAGTAGGCAGAGGAAGGAGGATCTGAGTTCAGAGCCAGCCTGGTGTACAGAGTTCCAAAACAGGCAGGGATACCAGCAAAACCCTATCTTGAAAAACAAACAAACAAAAAATTTACAGCACAAAGGCTGGCAAGATGTCTTTTTAGCAGGTAAAGATCCTTGGCTCCAAGCCTGATTCAATCCCAGGAAACTACATGAAGGAGAGAATTAGTTCCTCCCAGTTGTCCTCTGACCTCCACATGCACACTGTTAGGAACATGCCCCACCACACACGAGGGGATGGGCTGGAGTGAGCTCAGCAGTTAGAAGCACAAACTGCTCTTCCAGAGGACCAGTTGATTACCAGTACCAACACACCAGGTAGCCATATCCACCTGTAATGTAAGCTCCAGAATCTGACACCTCTGAAGGTGTGTGCAATAACATGTATAGACCCACAGAAACACATTTATAATTGAAAATAAGAGAATTTTTTTAGCCTCGCAGTGGTGGCACACGCCTTTAACCCAGCACTCGGAAGGCAGAGGCAGGCGGGTCTCTGTGAGTTCGAGGCCAGCCTGGTCTACAGAGCGAGATTCAGGACAGGCACCAAAACTACAGAGAAACCTTGTCTCGGAAAAACAAAACCAAACCAAACAAAAAAGTAATCTTTAGAAAGGGTGAGGGCACTTGCTGCCAAGCCTGACCCAAGACTCATTTTGGAAAAAGGCAAAAGCCAGCTCACACATTTTATCTTCTGACGTCCACATGCATGGCATGGCATGGCACATTGCACCCACACAAACTTTAAAAATGTAGAAAAAATTACATAAAAACCCGTAATTCAGGTAAGAATATTTACTTTATTAACTTACACTTTATCTTCAGACTTGTCCAGACCATAGGCCAGAGCAGCAGCTGTAGGTTCATTAATCACTCGAAGCACATTTAGCCCAGATATCTGGCCAGCATCTTTAGTGGCCTAGAGAAAGTAGAAATAAATGTATCTTTCCATCCTTTAACTTTGGCACCTTTTTTCCCCCAGGCAAAAAAAGAGGTATAATTAACTTTACCTGTCGTTGTGAGTCATTGAAATAAGCAGGGACAGTGATCACAGCATTTTTTGCTGTGTGACCCAAGTAATTTTCTGGAAAAGAATGAATTAAAATTCAATTGTGGCACTATGTCAGAAAAAAATAAGCATCAAAATTACCAATGAAGCCTAATATTCCATCTCTCATCCTTTTGTGGAGTAGCAGACAATATTTACCTCCTCTGTAGCCTAACATGGAGACAGACCATGTAGAAGACACTGAGCACTGTACTGTATGTACCCTGTACTCTGGCACCAGAGAGGCAGCAGGAGGAAGATGAGTTTAAGGCTGTCATGGGTTACACAGTTCAAGCCTACAATCTTGGCACTGGGAAAGCTGAGGTAGGAAGACCACAAGTTTGAGGCCAGCCTTGGCTACAAAATTAGTGCAAAGACAGCCTAGACTACAGTATGAAATTTAATCTCAAAAACAAATCACCCTAACCACTGTTAGCATTTCAGAGGCTACAACTGTAGTATCAGACGCTCAAGGCAGCCTGGGATGCGGTCACCAGCAACCCATTCCCAAATGTTAGGAGGCCTAGGAAGTATTTTTGTGTAACTCAGCAGCAGAGGTGGGATAGGCTGGAAATTCCAAATTACCTTAGCATTTCAGTCAAGATTTATCAACATCGAATGACCTTTAGACTGAAGTTTAACGTGTAGCTTTCTGTACTTTAACAAACACTACACTGCCCCCTACTGAAAAAGGGACAGATTAAATCTGCAGATTAAAAGTCCCAAAGCTTTGCCATTCCTAACCTTTCTGTGCAGAGCTTCTGACCCCATAAGCTACAGCACATGAATCTATAAACTCAGAGGACACTGCACTTCCAGTTTCCCAGAATGAACTACATCTACTCACCCGCAGTCTCTTTCATCTTCATCAACACAAAGGCTCCAATCTGACTTGGAGAATAGAGTTTTCCATGAGCCTCAACCCAGGCATCACCATTAGAGGCACGAACAATTTTAAAGGGAACATTCTTACTGAAAGACAAAAAGAACTGTCTAAGAAAACTGGCTGGGCGGTGGTGTCCCACGACTTTCATACCAGCATTCATGAGGCAGAGGCAAATTTCTGAGTTTGAGGCCAGCCTGGTCTACAGAGTGAGAGCTCCAGGATGACCAGGGATACAAAGATAAACCCCAGAGGAGGTGGGAAGAGAAAACTTGACTGGCAGTGAGACTTACCACAGCAAGGCCATCATATATCTACCCATTTCAAATTATTATTAAAAAAAAAAAAGATGGCCAACAAATGATAATTTCTAGAGACCTTTTCATTAAAAAACCTTTTTAATTACTAATATAAGCCTGATGATTTTTGTTATTGTTTCAAAAATTGTCTTGGCAGTTCTGTTTGAAAATGACAAAGTATTCACAGGCATGACACACAAAAAACAAAGCATGCTCACATTAAAAATCTGTACACAGCCAGGCTTGGTGGGGCACACCTTTAATCCCAGCAATCAGAAGGCAGAAGCAGGTGAATCTCTGTGAGTTTGAGGCCAGCCTGGGCTACAGAGTGAGTTCCAGGACAGCCAGAACTATAGAGAAACCCTGTCTCCAAAAACCAAAAATAAATAAATCAAATAAGATAAAAAAAAAAAGAAAAGAAAGAAACAGACACACACAAAAAAAACCCCAAACAAACAAAAAAACGAGGCCAGTGAGATGTCTCAGCAAGTAAAGGCTCATACTGCCAAGCCTAATGACCTGCTCTTCAACACCCAGGACCTACATGGTAGAAAAAAAGAACAGAATCCTGCAAGGTGTACTCTGACCTCCACCTCCACTCATGTGAGGTAGGATGAACACACCCACAAACAAAAATGTTAATAAATAAAAGCTTAGCCAAGCGGTGGTGGTGGTGGTGGTGGTGGTGGTGCAGCACGCCTTTAGTCCCAGCACTCAGGAGGCAGAGGCAGGCGGATCTCTGAGGTCAAGGACAGCCAGGTCTACAGGCTGAGTTCCAGGACAGCCAAGGCTCACAGAGAAACCCTGTCACAAGCAAATAGTAATAATAATAATAATAGAAAGCAAAGGACTATGCATCCACACATGTAAATAACTTAAGGATGCACAATATAAAATATGCCGTTACCAGCCTTACGTAACTGATGACGACAAACATCGTTCAGGAATGTCTCACAAACCTTAATGTATCTTAACCTAATCTGTGAAAGCACAAATGGGCTTTTAAAAACTGTTTACTCTTCTGGTGGAGATGGGAATTTCTCCCAGAATAATAATGAAAGGTGACTAAGGTGTTCATAGGACCTCGATCAAAGCATTCTGTTGTTTTTCTTATTACTCACGTGTCTTTCTGTACTTCAGGGTCATCATAGCGACGTCCAATTAGACGCTTAGTAGCATAAAATGTATTGTTTGGGTTTGTGACAGCCTGTCGCTTTGCTGGCATGCCAACAAGTCGTTCTCCATCTGCTGTAAAGGCAACAACAGAAGGGGTAGTTCTGGCACCTTCGGCATTCTCCAGGACCTAAAATTCCCAAAGATAATGATTGAGATACTAGTCATCACGGGCATCTTCATAGCAGTGATTTAAGATACGACCACAACTCAAATCATAAAACAAATGCTGAAAGGACAACACACTAAATTGGCATGTTTTACTGCTGGGAATGCTACAGAATATCAATTCAAATGTACAGAAGTCTATGGCCATACCACCTTGAATATGCCTAATCTTGCTAAATGTATGTGGAAGCTGAAGTTTCAGAAATAGAGGAAGAAGGATAAGCAGCATAAATCAGGACTAAGGGCGGGCTTCTCTTTTAGTACCAAACAAGCCAGACTCCTCTAAATAGCCCAAACTGTTTCAGACAGGTCTTAGGAAAAGAAGACGCACGAAGGGCCAAGAATGAGCAGACACAACTGTAGAATTCCAGATGCTCTAAGTCTTGACAGCTCAAAGAAAAAGGTCTGTGTGTCCTGAGGGGCTCCAACAACCTCCACATAACACAGACACCTAAGCCTTGCTTGAATCCAAACAGCAGGCCACTTCAAGTCCTCTAATGGCACCATCACCTCCACCTCTGGGAATCACCTTTACATCCTATTCTGGAAAGTTGTAGTCATTCAATTATCAATAGCCAAAGGTTAATTCCTAAGCCTAAAATAAATAAATAAAATAAGAGCAACTTTAAAGTGTAAATTAGATGTCTGGAGTAGAAGCTAATAACTGATGTTAGCACTGAATAATCTACATTTGAGGCCAGCCTAGGATATACAGGGTCTGAGGAGAAAAACCAGCACAAAACTGAATTAAGCATCCTTTTTTTGGGGGGTGGGGGGAGGGGAGGGCTTTTTCAGAACGGAGTTCTCTGTATAGCCCAGGCTGACCCCAAACTCAGAGATTCCCCTGCCTAAACGTGTGTACCGCCATGCCTGGCTCGAATTCAGCATTCCTAAGCAGCTAATGCCAGACTGGAGACCTAATGACCGAAGGCTTCCAGGTTTTTCCAGACTCACCTTTGCTTGTTTGCCCTCCATAACTGCCACACAGGAGTTGGTAGTGCCCAAGTCAATACCAACAACGGCACCCTTAATTGCCTCTGATCTGTAAGAAATTTAAATGCTACAGTTATATCAACAATAGTCTCCAACATAAGAGGAAGAACTGTGTTTTATGTTGGTGTTGTTAACAATGGCACATTTCAGGGGCTGGAGAGATGGCTCAGATGTTAAGAGCACCGTCTACTCTTCCAGGACCTGGGTTCAATTCCCAGCACCCACACAGCAGCTCCACAATTGTCTATAACTCCAGTTCCAGGGGACCTGGCACCCTCATACATGTGGCAAAACATCAATGCACATAAAACAAAAAATTATTAAGAAAGTGGCACATTTCATAAACTACAAATACAAATAAAGTTATATGGAGAAAATTATTAACAAAATGTACAGATCACAGCCTAGGATTCAATTAATATGTATTTTTTCTCAAAGAAACTGAAGTTATACTTACGCATAATCCCTTCTTGAAACAAATCTAAAAGCTTCATGACTAAGGCCATTCCAGCCATCCTGAAGGGGGAAAAAAAATTGCATCAGCCATTAACTACACCAGTAAACTTGGGCTTTTTCCAATTACTACTCTGACAAACACATGCAAGCTTTAAGATTAAGCAGTAGCCTGTATAAAGCACACAATGAGGACACCTTAGTATGTAATATATACAGGTATATAGCTACATATCTATCACATATCTCCAAGTTTTCCCGATAGGCAAACATAAAATTGTCTTAAATTACCAAAAAAAAAAGAAAGAAAGACCCAGCCAGAAGGAGGTGGTGGCACATGCCTTTAATCCCAGCACCCAGGAGGCAGAGGAAGGCAGATCTGTAAGTTTAAGGTCAGTGTGGTCTACAGAGCCCCAGGACAGCCAGAGCTACATTGAAACCCTGTCTCAAAAAAACCTAGAATAAAAAAAAAAAAATTACATTGCAATAGAGACTTTTTCAACTTTGACACTATTGATCTTGTACCAATATTTGCTAAGCATGGAATGCTTACAAGCAACTCTGGCCTTTACCAACAAGAAACCATATATATGAAGTGGCCCTCAAAGTCACGACAACCTGGAAGCTAGGGATGCGCCTCCGCCCCTGGGGTGGGGAGGACAAATGCTGGAGAAGACCTGATTAAGGAGCTGCTATTCAAGAAATTCAAAATTATTTTACAGTTTCGGGGCCTGGTGGCAAACACCTTTAATTCCAACACTTGAAAGCCAGAGGCAGGCCTGGCCTAAGTTCCAGGTCAACCAAGGCTACTACACAGTGAGAGTGTAGTAAACTCACAGCCTGTGCCCCTGATTACGTGTGCACTCCAAGGCACTGGAGACCCTGCCGAACAATTACTTGGGAGAGCTACAAGTCTCATCCTCCAAAGACGTACTTTTTCTTATTTCAGATCAAGATCTGAAGCCCTTTTCCTGTTCTATTACAATCCACAAGTGCATCGAAGACATCCAAAAAAAAAAAAAGGGCTCTAAGGTTGGAGCCAGGCGTGGTGGTCCACACCTTCAGCCTCAGCACTCGGGAGGCAGAGACGGGCGGGCGGGTCTCTGCGGAATCTACGGAGTCCGTTCCCAGGCAGCCAGGCCTCCGAAGACACCCTGCCTCCAAAAATGAAAATAAGTAAAAAATAAAAATAAAAAGAGAGTTGGGACTGTCCTGCGGCTCTTAAGGCAACAGACCCCAGCGCGTAGTTGTGCCTTCCGACCGACAGCATCCAAGGCGCCACATGCTGGCTCAGGAGGACCGCTACCTCGCGAACCGGTGGGGTGAAGACTCCAGAACGCCAGGCATTGTGACTCAGCAGAGCCCGGGGGGCAAAGCCCTCGCCGGGGCCGGCTTCGCTGGCCACCGAAGGGCCGTTACCTTGCTTCGCTCCCGATTTCTCCTAGAGTCTGACCCCGAAGGGCAAGGCCTGCCGCCCTCGCTCACGTCCCGGCCCCGAGCCCCTTCCGGGAGGCATGGCAGTTCCTCACCTGGTGACGGGCGGCCGCGGGGCTCCGGGAGGCTGCGGTGCCCACGAGACGCGCGGCCGCGGCCCTGCTGGCGCTGATCATGGCGGCGGGACGGAGGGAGTACGAGGGCAGAGACCAGACGACACCCGACAGGCCCGGAGCTGCGCGGCTCGGCGGCGGCTACGCTTCTGGAAGCCTCCAACCACGTGGGGTGGGGGTGGGCGGGGGCTGGCCGCGGCAGCCCGGAGGCCCCGCTCTTCCGCCGAGGCGCCCAGCGCAGTCGCCTGACCAGAGACCGCCCGGCCGCGGCTCCCGGGACCGGAGCCCGCCGCGAGCACGCCCATCGGCACGATGCTCGAAAAGCCCCTGTCCTCTTCTCACGGCTCCCGCGGCTGTGGGGGCAGAGGGAAGGGAGGCGGAGAAGAGGAACCCACACGGGCAAATGCTTCAGACAGCCCCGGTCCTTCGCGGCAGGAAAGACTCAAGGTCACACGGGATAAGTTACGAAAAGATTACAGTCGCCTTGCGTCAGTTGCGCGGGAGGCGGGGCCTCCTGCGCCTGCGTCCTGGGCGCCCGGCGGAGGCCCTGGAGCGCATGCGTGAGGGGGCGTGGAGGAAACGGGGTTAGGGACGGAAACCGTGGCCTCTATTGGATGCCCCGGTGCACGCGAGTCGGCCCCAGAGTCCCCGGGGGGGCGCGAGCTCGCGCGCCTGGAACTTTCTCCTCGGGCCTCCCCTGGCCGCGGACGCCATCTTGTCCCGGGGCTTTGTCAAGGGCGCCTTTGTTCCCGCGCTGACCGTTCGTTCACAGCGTGAAGCACGCTCACGCGGGGACGGGCACCCCTTACACCAATCTGTGCTGCACGGGGCGGCAGCCGGGGCGGGTTTCCAGTCCCCGGGGCAGCAGCATCCGCTGCACGCCGCTTTGAGCCTCTGGAGGCTGTCCTGGGGACGGTGAGGAGCGAACTGCGCGAGCTGCTGCTCCTTCCTCCCCCGCCCCAGTTTGCTGGGCCACGGGTGCCCCTGCGCCTCTTTAAACCTCGCTCTGGCCGCCAGGTGCCCTGGTGTCAGTTACCGCCGTGTGACTTTTCGACGGGGTCCACGGTGGAGGGGGTGGGGGAAGGACAGGGTGGCTCTGGGTGGCCCTGGCTGCCCCGAACTCGCTCTCTAGACTTGCTTGGCCTTGAACTTGCGGAGGTGCAGTCTCTACCTCCTGTGTGCTGGAATTAAAGGCTTGCGCCACCCCACCCAACCCTAAACCACATACTTTGTATCCTTAGGTGTCCCCAAACTCAGTGTTATACTGCCTGACCCTCGCAAATGCCTGGATTACACACATCAGGTATATCTAGCCAGATAGAGACTTTTAAGGGGAAAGAATTGAACAAATCTTGTGTCAGGTTTTCTCAGGGGCGGTAAAAACAGTTCAGTGATTTAAAGACAGTGAAGTTGAACTTGGTTTGGGAGGTAAGCAGTTTGAAGTCGATAGGAAACTGCTGGGTGGGAAATGGTTACACACGCCTGTAATGCCAGCACTTGGGAAATGGAAGTAGGAAGGCAAGAAAGTCATCCTTGACTTCATCACAAGTTCCAGGCCAGCAAAAGCTACATGAGACTGCCTCCAAAAAAAAAAAAAAAAAAAAAAAGTAAAAGTGGTCATTGAAGGGACTCTGTGGTAGGCATGGCTCTGGCAGGCCTTGCCCTTCTCCCCAATTCCCTCTGCCTTGTTAAAACCCGTTAGATTACATTCCTGAATCTAGCCCCCAAGGTCAGTTCCCTTATTTGGCCAAACACCCTTCCACCCCCACCCCAAGGCTACCAAGGTTCACCTAGCAAAGTACTGAAGTCCAGCAAACAAAATCCCCCTTTGGCTCACCTAATTAACATGTCCAATTAAAATTAAACACCTCATCCTAACACGGGGTTTCCCCTTGTAACTTTATAATCTGCCATTTTCCTATGTGTCACGCCTATTTCCTCATAACCAAAGGCAGTCCTTTGTCCCTCCGGGACAAATATACCTGCTCCCTTCCCTCCTTCCCTTCCCCTTCCCCCTCCTCTTATCTCCTGTGTCCACCTCTTATTCCCTACTGAGGGGATCTTGTCCCTCTGAGGCAAATCTCCTTTGTGCTGAGAACTTGGTCTTGGGGTCCTGAGCCGATACTTTTCTTTGCTGTCATCAATATGACAAATTGTGAGGAGAGTGTGGGTAAACTAGGAGGTAAAGAAAATACAGTTTACATTATGAAAAGGATGAAAGTGAAGTTAAAATATCTGGGCATGGTGGTATAAGCCTCCAGCACTTGAGAGGAGATAGAAGCCTAAGAATCAGAAGTTCAAAGGTCATCTTTGGTTACATGAGTTGGAAGCCAGCTTGATGACTATATGATTCTGTGGCCCTGTTTCAAAATCTAAAAATTGAAAAGGTCAAACATAACAATTAGTCATAGCTAACGCAGTTTCTTTAAAGGCCTGGTGTGGTGATACAAGCTTGTAATCTATCCCAGCAGTATGGAGGCTAAAGTAGGATCTGAGTCTTAACACAGGGATCTGAGTTTAACACAGATACATAGTAAGACCCTATCTCAAGTAAAAGGATTGGTTGGTAGAGTGCTTGCCTAGAATGTACAAAAGTTATGGGTTCAATCTTCATCACTCAATAATCAGGTGTGATGGCACACACTTCATCCCAGCACTCCGGAGACTGAAACAGAACCAGCGTTATAAATTCAAGGCCAGCCTGGGATGTATTTCTAGTACCAGGCTAAGCAGGAGAAGACTGTCTCAAATCAAAAGGAGCTTCTCACCCTTCTTCGTAAAATTACAGTCATTATATCCTTATTAGTAGATCTAACACTTAAAAAAATTCTCTTGGAAATTATTTTGCCAAGTAGATCAAAGTTACCCCTGGTCCTGCAATAATTTCCTGATATAAAAACTTATATCAGGTGTTGGTGGCGTTGGTGGTGGTAGTAGTAGTGGTGGTGGCACACGCCTTTAATCGAAACTCTTGGGAGACAGAGGCAGGCAGATTTCTGATTTTGAGGCCAGCCTGGTCTACAGAGTGAGTTCCAGGACAGCCAGGGCTACACAGAGAAACCCAGTCTCAAAACACACACACACACACACACACACACACACAGAGAGAGAGAGAGAGAGAGAGAGAGAGAGAGAGAGAGAGAGAGAGAGAGAACGAACATAGGAATGACAGATACCAAATACTGAAACAGAAGTTGAAACCATTACATCTCACATTGAATATGACAAGCCGTAAGTAAGCCAAATGAAAAGAATTGACGTCATTGCATTCTCTGAAAGTTGGTATGGTATCATTTGTCTTTGAATCTGAAGCAGGAGTTCAAGGACAGCCTGGGCTACTTAGCGAGATCCTGTTTTATTAAAAAGTTATGGGCTGGAGAGATGGCTCATGGTAAAGAGCAACTGTAGTTTCATGAATTCCAATGCTACCTTCTGGTGTGCAGATGTACATGCAGACAAAAGCACCTATATACATAAACAAATAAATCTTAAAAAAAAATAATAAAGTTTGCCCTGCAGGGCCAATAGTTAGAGGCCAGCCAGGTCTATATAGTGAGTTCCAGAATGAGAAGGATTATATAGCAAGACTTTGTCTCCAAAAGCCCAGAAGCAACAACAACGTAAACATTTGCTTTTCTTCTTGTTCCATACACTTAAAAGCCAGAGCGAGAGCCCTAGAGTAAAATGTTACATATTTTATCTAGTTTATATCCCAGAGTGTCCTCAAATTCACTACATTTATTTGAGGTATTGAGCCCAAGATTTTGTGCATGTTAAATAAAAACTCTACCAACTGAGCTATACCCTTAGCCCAAATAGTTTTACCTGTAAGGTAATCACAGTTTTATGGGCATATTTATGTAACTGACTTTTCTTAGGGTTTCTTCAGGTCCCTCAAAAATATTCTTTATGACCACAAGGGGGATGTGGCAGCTACATGTTCAAAGCGTGAACCTAATAATAGGAGCATTTAATATTACCAGTAGGAAGGACAGCCTTCCAAACTGCCTTGCAAATGAGCATTTACAGCCTGAAGGCCAGAAGAAATAAACTGAATCTAAGAAGAGAGGGTCCAGTGCGATCCACAGCCCAGTGGCACTGTTCGTCACACAGCACTGTATTGTATTTGATTTCTCTGTTGGCATTTCAGTATCGACTGAGATGGAAAGGACTGGGGCATAACTTGCATGAGGATAAATGTTTATGGAAAAAACACAGGCGATCATACAGTACCTGTGCATAATACAGATGGATGGCATTTATTTGTCCGCTTTCTTGTTTGTTTGATACAGAATTATGTAGTCCTGGCTGACCTCTGATTTGCTATATAGATCATGCTAGCCTCAAAGGAACAGATCTGCCTGGCTTGTGTTGGTATCAAAGGTGTGCACCATCACACCGAGTACTTTTTTTATTTTTTATTTTTAGACAGGGACTAAGTTGTGCAATCTGGCCTTGAATTCACTCTATTTGGAGTGTTTAACACATACATGCATTTAGCAGAGTGACTACAGATTTACCAATCTACACTCTAAGGAAAAATGAGAACTCCCAGGAGTGGGAGGGATTCCAATGGAGTAATATCCTGGCTTATATTTTTAATATTCTGGGGTCTGGGGAGTGTATCTTAATGGCAAAGTATGTACAAGGCCCTGGACTCAATCCCATTATCCTATAAAATCATAACATTCTAGTAGGCATGGCTTTAAAAATGTGTAAGTGCCATTTACTCATTTGTGTAGGGGAGGAGCTTTATGGCATGCATGTGGAGGTCAGAGGACAATTGCCAGAAATTGGTTCCTTCTACCATGTGGATCCCAGGCTTGATGGCAAATACCATCTCATGGGCCTCATGATTGATATTTTGGTATGGGTAAATAGTTTCAATTTAAATACTTAGTTGCCATCCACTAATAGAAATTGTCATCAGCTTATTGCATGGTTTCAAGTAAATACTGTTGATCTTCCTATTTTGCAGATGTAGAAACTCAGGCATAGAGTAGTTGTATATGTGAACCTTTAGTCACATAGCAGTTGGATAATAAAGCCAGAATTTGAAGTCAGAACCTACATTACACACCCTAACTGAATTTGATCTTTACTTTTGTTGTTGTTGTTGTATTGTTTTGTTTTGTTTTTCGAGACAGGGTTTCTCTGTGTAGTTTTGGTGCCTGACCTGGATCTCCCTCTGTAGACCAGGCTGGCCTCGAACTCACACCTGGCTCTGCCTCCTGAGTGCTGGGATCAAAGGCATGTGACACCACCGCCCGGCCTGATGTGTTCACATATAGAGATGAGTAGTGTAACATGCCTACTCCACTGTTAGTAGCAGTAACTTTAGATGTCAGAATTTTAAAAAAAAAGAAGTAGTCAAAAGTGTCTAAAAATTGTAGGATAACCACAATGAAATTCAGGGATTAGCCAGGCAGTGGTGCGCATGCTTTTAATCCCAGCACTCGGGAGGCAAAGGGCAGGAGGATCTCTGTGAGTTCGAGGCCAGCCTGGGCTACAGAGGGAGTTCCAGGAAAGGCACAAAGCTATATAGAGAAACCCTGTCTGGAAAAACAAAACAAAACAAAACAAAATTCAGGGATTAATATGTAGGTGACTCAGAAGCCTCTGAGCTTCACTCCCAGCCCAAAAGAACATTTAAAAAAGGTTGAAAGAAAATTTAATCTGTGATGTAATCCATAGGATTTATACTATAACTTGTGGACTATAAGAACTATAATTTTTTTTTTGAAGCAGGGTCATGTTATATAGCCCAAGCTGGCCCTAAACTTGAAATCATCTTGCCTCAGCCTCCCAGGTGCTTGGATTACAGATGTTAACCACCATCCTTGACTACTTTTATGTTTTTAAAGCAATGTTTCTTTAAACTGGTAACTGAGATGACGTTTTATTCAATCCCCTCAAAGATAAATGTCATGTGGTGGCACCTTCCATCTTCAGGAAATAAAAAATGTGGTGCACTGTAGGAATTTGTCACTTTGGTTCTTCTTGCCATTTTTCATGTTCCTGTAACAAATTTCAGGAGTCAGTTCCCACGCTTATCTTTTGGTGCTAGCCATAATCGCTGAGGCACTGTGGTTCTGCCCCTCTGCTGCCTTCTACTGAGCTTCCCTCATGAAACACAGTACTCAATTAGGATGGTGACAATTAATAGGTTTTGTTCTATGGGATGCTTACTAACCCATCAACTTGGCTGCCTTCTGATAAGACAAGAAAGAACTACAATACATCAAAATAAGATGTTACTTTGATTAGCTTTGACAGCTACATTTCAGGGAAAATGCTGTTACACTGCACTGTTACAAGTCAGTCTTGCTCTGGATTTTCCTTCAGATATGGAGCACAGTTACATATAAGACAGATGAAGGACTCGCAGGTGGGAATGGTAGAGATTTGCTCTTAAGAGCCATATAAGACAAGAGGTGTGGTCGTTCATACCTGTAGTCTTAGGATTTTTGAGGTGGAGACAAGCAGATTAAGAGTTTGAGGCCATCTAGGCTACATGAGATGTAGCATTTGTCACTGAGCCCGGCTAATGAACTGTTTCTAAGCTTTCTAAAGTGCACAGGTCCACAGAGGCTGTAGGTATAGCTACCCTGCCTGTACACTACAGCTTGGCATAGAGTCCAAAGTCTGATTTACCCTGGTTATGGTTGTGTGAATATGTGTGTGAGTAAATAAATACCAAGGGGGAAAATCTCCCTAAAATGTAGTCTTTTTGTTAATAAATTTGGAGGTAGATTATGTGTGTGTGTGCATGTACTAGGAATTGAAACTAAGGCCTCATACATGCTGAGCAAAAAAAATAATCTAGCATTGAGTCACAACCTCAGGCACTACCATCATTTTGTTCAAGTAATTTTCCTACCTCTAATTGAAGACCTCTTAATTTTCAGCTTTTTCCCTGTATCCTTTGAGTGCTAATGGGTCTATATTTTCTTTTACTTTTTTTTAGATTTTTTTAATGTATGAGTGTTTTGCCTGCATGTATGTATGTGCACCACATAGGTGCCTGGTGCCTAAAGTTCAAAAGAGGATGTCAGATCCCCTGGAACCGGAGTCACAAATGACTGTGTTACCATACTGGTGATAAGAATCCCACCCCAGGTCCTCTTCGAGAGCAACAAGTGCTATTAACCACGGAGCCATCTCTCCATCCCATATATTCTTGGTTGTTGTTTGCTTTGTTTTGAGACAGGGTCTCTCTTTATAGCCCTGGCTGTTCTGGAACTCACAGAGCTCCCCCTGCCTCTGCCTCCCAAGTGCTGGGATTAAAGGCCTGTACCACAGCACCCCATCTCAGCCCATGTATCCCTGAAAGCTAGAAGGAAGGATGACTAGTTACAGAGCTCTGCAGCACAAGGAGGAGCGTGGCACTTCTGGAGTTCAGGACAGCCAGCACTCATGTCTGCGTCACTTAGTCACTTACTTCCTGATTGATGGGGACCTTTGAAAAGGAAAACTAGTCAATTACTCGGAGCTCCATTGTTTTCACTTGGTTTTTCTTTCTTTCTTTGGTCCCTTTGTGTTCTCCTTTGCCCCTGCTTGGTATTATCTAAAGTTTTTTGTATGGCAACCTGGTCCCATATAGTTGTCATTTTTTTTTTTTCTTCGAGACAGGGTTTCTCTGTGTAGCTTTGCGCCTTTCCTGGAGCTCACTTGGTAGCCCAGGCTGGCCTCGAACTCACAGAGATCTGCCTGCCTCTGCCTCCCGAGTGCTGGGATTAAAGGCGTGTGCCACCACCGCCCGGCTATAGTTGTCATTTTTAATGATTATCTATATACTTATATTTCTTTTCTTTCTTTCTTTCTTTTTTTTTTTTTAGGCAAAACCATTTATTCCACATACTCATCCCCAGGGTTTGGTGCCCATATTATAAGCTACTTTTCAATTGATAACAAAGATCTATTTTGAGTACATGATGGGCACATTTTAACTTTCACATACTGGTAAACTGAAACGTGACAATGTACTGATGTTATACAGCTGTTTATATACCGTGTGTATTAAAATGACATTAGGTGGCTTCAGAAGTATGTGGAGAATAAATCTAAAGTGTTTACCAATGCATGTGTGTGTGCATGTGCAGTTCTTTTTTTAAAATCAAATATTAGATTTTAATGTGGCAATTAGACAGTGCTGTTGCAAAGTAAGTCCATATGTCCATTTTGGAAAGCAATAGATATTACATTATATAAACTGATCAATTAGACCCACAGAGAATATTTTCACATGTTTTACCAGAATAGGTACACCAAAAAATACAAGAGTATTCAGAACATCTATATAGTTGTATTTCTTGAGATACTTTTTATTTCACTGAGTCCCCTGTATTACCACATTTTTTTTCTTTTTGCATGGGTACAGGATAAGATCTGCTGTATTTGTAAAATATTTCTGAAAACAAGCTGCATTTCAGAACCCTAATCAGCATTTGAGTTCCTTCATTTTGAGGGTGTACACAGGAAGCCACTGGATACATGGTACTCAATTGTCTTCTGTGAAGTCAGTATCTGTGGATCTGTCTGGGTCACTTGAGAAATCCTAGCAAGAAGCCTCATACTACACTGAGGGAAAAAATTAAACTGACAGAATATTTGCCATTTCCAAGGAGTCACTTGGGTTTGTCTACTACTGCATTGTTCAGAACAAGAGTTCAGGGCTGTGATTAAAGTGACTTTTGCTGTTGGCCTTTGTTCATAAGATATAGTAATGGGCTATAGTCATTTCGTTATTTGAAGGTAACGGTTAAAGCTGTTTTTCTCCAAAAGGCCAGGTATTTCTTTAGTTTTTCTCTAAAACTTCAACTTCAGAAGAAAGGAGCTATAAATTCTGTGACATGGCTGTCTTATCTGTCTTGGGAGTTACAGACTATACATAGAAGACAATTCGAGTACCTCTGCATAATGAGATGAGCTTTATAAGTCATAAATCCTCAATTACCATGCAGGTGGTGGTAGGTGCCAGGTTTAGAAAAGCTGATGTGGTTGCCAAGTTCATGAATATCATAAATCATTCATGCTGAGGTAGCCGAGAATCCTGCTGTCATCTGAGGCCGGCCAGTTTCAAGGTGGTTGTTAAACACAAAAATGTGAGTCCCTGTGATTGTCTTTCAAACTCAAATGCCCTTTTTGTTTGAAAATTAAGACCAAATGATGACTTTTAAGTGAAAGTTAGTTTTTTGAGACTCTTTCACTGAGAGAGCATCTATCAATAACAATATCTTTTCTTCCCCATCCTTGAATTCTACCAAAAATATATCACAAAATACATCACCTGTGCATTTGCAATCCAGATCTTTAATGTGCTGAAAATGAGATTTAGACGTTTCAATAAATCTTGCTCACTTTTAGGGGAAGAAAAAAAAATCCTTTCTAGCTGGGTGGTGGTGGCGCACGCCTTTAATCCCAGCACTCGGGAGGCAGAGGCAGGCGGATCTCTGTGAGTTCGAGGCCAACCTGGGCTACCAAGTGAGTCCCGGGAAAGGCGCAAAGCTACACAGAGAAACCCTGTCTCAAAAAAAAAAAAAAAAAAAAAAAAATCCTTTCTGGAGTTGGGGGTTACTTTCTTCTAATTTTTCATGAAGTTGCCTTGAATTAAAGATACACTGTACTTAGGCAAGTATAGCCCTCTTCCACAGCATAAGGCAGGGAAGGGAACAGGCTTAAAAAGAAGTCATCTCCAGGACAGCACAGTCAGAAGCGTGCACCACTGACGTGCTCCTCTAAGTTCCAGACTGCCCAAGAACCAAAGTGATTGTGCTGTGTCTTGTCATCTTCTAGAAGGGCCTCACTTGGTAGAGGAGGAAAGCTTTGTTTGACTAATTGAGGTAGAAACCTGCTAGTGCTTTTGGGGAGAAGCACTAAATGAGGAAACAGAAAGATGGTTTTGACAGAGATGATCAAGTTTCTCAAGGTGTGGTTGCCAGCCAGCAGAGGGCCACAGGACCTATGACTTCTCTTTGTTCTTCCTGGTCGTCCTCCTGTGGTGGTTATGTTCATTACGTCCTTACAGATTATGGGAGCCAGTTCTAGGGAGAACAACTTTTTTTTTCACTGAGTGCAATTAAGTTTTCACCTGGGCTTTGGGCTATGGTTTAGATGTGGGTTGTCCTCCCGAAGATTCATGTGTTCGAAGCTTGGTCCTCACTGTGGATGAGGGGTAACCCTAGCAGATGATTGGGCCAAAGGGGCACTGACCTCAGAAGGGATCTGATGACCTCCATGAGTGTCATCACACAGGCAGCATCTACTCACATGTAAACACATGAGTAAAATATAAAAAATATAATTTATTTCTGCCTCTGTCCTTCATGTATTCTTCTCCCACTTTCTAGAATATTATTTTTCTTATCCAAATGTCAACCTTCCTCTCATCCTCTAAAACTTAAATCTCACCTTCTCTGGCTTCCTGAGACAAAATTTGTCACTGGAATCTTGGCGTTTCTAGAGCATTTACACAGTTTTGTCTTGACATACCACAGAGGATTTAACTTTCTGTTAGCATATCATCCCTCTCAGTAGATGATTGGTATCTCAAAGGTAAAAACAGTTTTAGTAATCCCAATATTACTAGTACCCAATATATGTAACATAAGTAAAAACTTAGTTATTAAATCTCTTTTATTGAGATGAGTCTGCCCACCTGAGCTCTAGCATATTGCCTTGGGAGAGGACAAGACTTTTGAAAGTTGTATTTCATCCTAACTTAGAGATGCTAAGACTGACTCACAGCATTGACTTGAATCCCTGTAGGCATGCCTCTGGGTGGAAAGCAACAGGTGAGAAACTTCCTGCATCCTCAGGGTATCTGAGATCTTTCTGTAGATTCTGAATGAGATGGAGTCCTGATCTTTATTTCTGCATAATATCATAGAGTTTTTACATCCTTACTTTCTCTTTGCGTTCATTCAGACTCTCATTTTCACACTTGAACTTTGGGAATTATGGTATGTCTGGTTCAGTTTATAAATTCATGTGTGTAGGAAGTACCACACTTAATTAATTTATTTATTTTATTTATTTATTTATTATTTATTTATTTATTTTGTTTTTCCAGACAAGGTTTCTCTGTGTAACAGTCCTGGCTGTCCTGGAACTTGCTTAGTAGACCAGGCTGGCCTAGAACTTACAGAGATCCACCTGCCTCTGCCTCCTGAGTGCTGCAATTAAAGGCATGCGCCACCATGCCAAGCTGCTATATTCTTAAATAAAGATAAACTCTAATCATATGCTCGGATCCACCTGACTAGTATTTTTTTATTTTAAAACATTTTTTTTAAAGATTTATTTATTTATTATGTATACAGTGTTCTGCCTGCACATATCCCTGCAGGCCAGAAGAGGGAACCAGATCTCATTCTAGATGGTTGTGAGCCACCATGTGGTTGCTGGGAATTGAACTCAGGACCTCTGGAAGAACAGCCAGTGCTCTTAACCTCTGAGCCATCTCTCCAGCCCTTAAAATTATTTTTAAGTATATGTCTGTGTAACATGTACAGGTGCTTGGAGAGGCAGAGGTGTCACATATTTCTGGAGCTGGAATTACAGGCAGGTATGAGCTGCCTGATGTAGGCGCTAAGAGTTGAACTGGATCTTCTGGAAGAGTAGTATGTACTCTTAACCACTGAATCATCTCTCTAACCTGTTTTGTTTTTTTGTTTGTTGTTTTTAAGATTTATTTAAGCCAGGCATTGTAAGGGGACATTTCTTGTTCCTAAATACCTGGCCACCACTTACCAAATAATTGACTTGGAGGCTTAATATTACTTATAAATGCTCAGCCAATAGCTCAGGCTTATTACTAACTAGTTCTTATTTTAAGTTAACCCATATTCCTTATTTACACTCCGCCATGTGATGGTACCACGGTCATCTCTTGCTCCCTCTACATGTGGCTGGTGACTCCTGACTCCACCCTTCTCCTTCCCATCATTCTTAGTTTGGTTGCTCCACCTGTACTTCCTGCATGGATACTGGCCACTCAGTGTTTTATTAAACCAATTTAAGCGACAGATCTTTACAGTGTTCAAGAGGATTATTTCACAACAAGGCATGGTGGTGCACAACTTTAATCCTAGCTCTTGGGAGGCAGAGGCAGGTAGGTCTCTTGTGAGTTGAAGGCCGGCCTGCAGTACAGTGAGAATAAGGAATGAAGAGAGAAAGGGGTCAGGTTTCATTACTGCTTTAATAATGGTGCTTCATTGGTTCGTATTGGAAGAAACATGCCCTAGTAATGATGCTCAAGCTCCATTTACCAGGATATATGGCCAGGGCTGCTCTGAATAGTTCACTCTACCTTTGCTATCCTTTGGCTTCTCTATATGCTCTCTTCAGTCCTCACCAATAGGCTTCTCTATTAAAAATGAAAATAAAGGGTTGGGGATTTAGCTCAGTGGTAGAGCACTTGCCTAGCAAGCGCAAGACCCTGGGATCGATCCTCAGCTCAAAAAAAAAATAAATAAATAAAATTAAAAATAAAGCCAAGTGATGGTGGCATACGTTTTTAATCCTAGCTCTTGGGAGGCACAGCCAGGCGGATCTCTGAGTTTGAGGCCAGCCTGGTCTACAGAGCAAGATCCAAGATAGGCACCAAAACTACACAGAGAAACTCTGCCTCAAAACAAACAAACAAATAATAAAAAAAGGAAAATAAGCCAGTCCTTCTTGAACAAATCCACCTCCCTGTCACTGGTTCAAAGTAATCATTCTTTCAGTGACCGTTGGTTCATGAACGTGACTGAGTGGTTATACACTTTTTGGTAGCTTCATAGGTTGTAGGTTGGTCTGCATGCAGATATGTTGACCAGAAGGCCAACTCAGTTCACACAACAGTATCAAGGGGAACTAAGAACCCTCTTGCTTCAGCCATTATAAGCTTCACTTGTTCTCTTTCATAAGTCTCCTCTGACTTCATTGCAACCTTTTTTGACAAGCATTTGATTCAGTGATAGGGAATGGACAGAGGATACCAGCATCATTTAGGTGGGGAGATGATACACCATAACTTTCACGTGTTGTATATCTTTTTTTGCTTTATTTTTTGGGTGCTGGGAATTATTGAACCCAGATCCTGTACATGTTAGGCTGGCGTCTCCTGATTCTGCTCTTCCTCTTCCTAGAATTCTCCCTGTCTGCTTATCCTGCCTATACTTCCTACCTGGCTACTGGCCAATCAGCATTAATCAGAGCAACATATTTACAGTATGCAGAGCAACATCACCATCAGAGGCAGGTGGATCCCTGTGAGTTCCAGGACAGCCAGTGCTATAAAGGAAAACCGTGTCAAAAAAATTATCTTCAATTATGTGTATATGGACTGGGGGTGTGCATATGCCTGTGGAGGCCAGAAGAAGGCATTGGATTACACTTAGAGGATCAGGAGTTCAAGGTCATTCTTGACTACATAGGGTACACAGCTTACATTGTTTAAGGCTGACTACATGAGATCCTGTCTTAACAATAACAACAATAATAAATTTCCTTTTTGCTGATGCTTCTTCACTTTGGTAGACATACATACTATAAATTGGAATCTCTGCTGAAACAATACTGAAACAAAGTAACTACAGGATAGTTTGTTTTACTGAAACAAAGTAACTACAGGGTAGTTTGTGTTACTGAGACAAAGTAACTACAGGGTAGTTACTGTAGCCGGGATTGCAGGAAACACACAACTAAGTAAGAAGGATAGGCAATAACATTGTTCTCCTTTCTGTTCAAGAATTATAATTGTCTTTATCTGGAAAATGCACCCCATCCTCTCCTTCCCTCAGTCAGAGCAGACACTGGGTGGGCCGCAGACCCTAGGCAATAATTAGACAGTAGAGGAGGCCTCTTTCATACAGGTGACAGGTAGAGATGAAAGACTTGATGAAAAGAAGAAAAACGTATTTTTTTCTCTCTTAAACATTCTATTGTTATCACGGTTGGAGTTACTGTCTATGGAATCTAGGCAAGTCTGAATTCCAGTCACAGCAATCCTTGCCCGAGTGGCTCGTTCCCTAGATACCGTTAGAGATGTAGCTGTGCTTGGGTCTGTGTCTACGGTTTGAGGGGAAGGGTAGATGCCATCTCAGTTGATGAAATGGCTGGATACCTTTATCATCATAAACCTAGTGGGTCTCTAGGTTCAGAGCCAGAGGCTGCTTTAAAAGGAATTACGGCTCTCACCTAGAGCGGCTGTCAAGCCAGCAGATGGAGTAGCAGCTCTTTGTATGCCTCTGGGCCTACCTGGGCTGGTGTTATCGGTGATGTAAGGTCCAGCTCTGGCCAGAGGGGACAAAGCGATGAATAAAAAAATGACTTATCACATTGCCACAACTATTATCCTGTTGCAGGAGACTTAGCTACCCTATGATCCTGGGGAGGCTGTTTTCACGTGCCTCTCTGGAATTCTACAGAAGCAACTGTGAGGAGCTAGTGTTTGTTTGCCTGAAGAGACTGTGGCCGTAAGAGAAAGTATAGAGATGTCAGAACTGAGGCCTGGGCGGCAGAGGACTTGGCCTGATTTTCTCATCCCTGAAAAAAACGGGGAGTACTCAGGTATAAATCTAGTGACTTTGAGTAGGAAAGGGTCTTGTATGACACTGTGTCCTGGGGGGATGTGAACAAGTATCTACCCACACCAGCTAGGGAACTAATGACAATCCAAAGTACTATACCACCAAAATCCACCTTGGTTAACACTGAGGGGTTTGTTATGTTTTAACGTTTATTTTGCTTTGTTCATATGAATGCTTTGCCTGCATGGATGATTTTGTATGACATGCAAGCTTGTTGGATCTCCTGAAATGATAGATGCCTGTGAGCCACTGCATGGGTGCTGGAAATCAACCCAGGGCCTCTGTAAGAGCAACAAGTGCTCTTAACCTCTGAGTCATCTCTCTAGCATGAACTAAAGAGTTTTATTGGGGTTCCTTACAGGAATATGGGTGAAGGGTTACTTAGAGGAACAGAAATGACACTAAGACAGATGCATCACCAAAGTCCACCCCAGCATGGATGACAGTTCCCAAACGCAGGAGGCCTGGAGCATCCTGCACAGCCTGCAGGCAGCTGTACAGGTTGTGAAGTGTCCTTTCTAGGTGCCTCATTTGGTCTGAGCTTCTAACAGGTAGCTCAGTTTCTCTCTGCTTCTTCCAAGCTGTTCAGTCTATGCCTCTTCTAAGCAGTTCAGCTTGTCTGAGCATGATGCTCAGCAGTCTTTACTGTTTATAGACTCTTGGGGGTGGGACAAAGAGACCTAATGAAGCTGGTCAGTTTCATGAACTTCCTGAGCTATTTTGAGTTGCTTATTTCCTGTTTTAACTAGCTTCCCTGGCTGATGGAGTGTGCCACCCCTCTTAGAATATCCTAATATTGAGGCTGGAGAGATGGCTCAGTGGTTAAGAGCACTGGCTGCTCTTCCAGAGGACCTGAGGACCTGAGTTCAATTCCCAGCACCCACATGGTGGCTCACAACCATCTGTAATAGGATCTGATGCCCTTTTCTGGCATGCAGGCATATATGCAGAGCACTTATACATAAAATATAAATAAAATAAAAAAGAATATCCTATTATTTCATTCCTTGTGAACATCCAGTCCTAAAATGTCCTATTGTTTCATTTCCTATTTTGCATCCTATATTTTCAGAAAATTTCCTCCAAGGTGAAAGAAAGAAAGAAAGAAGGAAGGAAGGAAGGAAGGAAGGAAGGAAGGAAGGAAGGAAGGAAGAAATGAAGGAAGGAAACTGACTTTGGGCTAGTAGAATTTAAGTGCCCACTAAATAGCTGAACAGATGGTAGGTCATAATAAATACTAGAGATCTGGATGCTGTTCTCACCAAAACCTCTCTGGCCCTTTCCAGACTTCGGGACAGTGGTGAACTGGGGAGTCCTGTCTTCTCATGTCAGAATGAGGAGGGAAGCAAATAAGCTGCTCTTCTGTCTGAACAGGCCTGTGATTGTTCCAGCTGACTTGCTTTATTGAAATAGCCGGAACCAGGCCAGCCATGGTCTCTCACACCTTTAATCCCAGCACTTGGGAGGCAGAAGCAGGTGGATCGCTGTGAGTTCAAGGCCAGCCTGGTCTACAGAGCGAGTTCCAGGATGGCCGAGGCTGTTTCACACAGAGAAACACTGTCTGGGGGGGGGGAGGATCTAAACCCAGAAGTAGGCATAAACTAGGGAACTCAACAGGAGCACTTCCATACAGACTGTCCTGGAAGCCAGAGAGAAGGGCACATCTCAGGCAGCTTGGCTGGTTCTTGCTCAATGTGTTTGCCTGTAGGGGGCATGGCAAGGGGGGGGGGGCGTGCGCGGGCGGGGGGAGGGGTCTCAGCTGCAGAGCAAGTGGTGCAGTCTCCTCTTCACTGGGGATCCAGAGCTGTCTGGCAAGTCTCTTGGGCTGCAGGCCACCTTGCAGCCCGGAGCTCTTTGTAGAGAAGAAAGATTCTGGGAAGAAGGAAGCTGCTGCTCTTGATGAAAAAGTCAGAAGGGGAAAATGAGACTAACAAGGGTTGAAGAGAGCTGTCTGAGTGAGGAAAGAATGTTAATGGCTCTGCTCCCACGCTTCCAAAGCTGAGCGGGGTGGGAGCACACACAGACACATCAGCTGTCACCCACTGGATACTGCACAAGGGCTGGGTGGGAGCACACACGGACACATCAGCTGTCACCCACTGGATACTGCACAAGGGCTGGGCTGGGTGGGAGCACACACGGACACATCAGCTGTCACCCACAGATACGACAAATGGTGGGGAACACACAACATCAGCTGTCACACAGGATACTGACAAGGCTGGGTGGGAGCACACACAGACACATCAGCTGTCACCCACAGGATACTGCACAAGGGCTGGGTGGGTGGGAGCACACACGGACACATCAGCTGTCACCCACAGGATACTGTACAATGACTGGGCTGGGTGGGAGCACACACGGACACATCAGCTGTCACCCACAGGATACTGCACAAGGGAAATATTTATACACATAAAATAAAAATATAGTTAAAAGCAAAACAACAAAATAGTAGCTCACAGGAAATACCAGGCATGATGATGTCCCACAGGACTGCTAACAACTGTCCATAACTTCAGTTCTTGAAGACCACCTCCACCCCCCCCCCCCCCCAACCCCCCCCCCCCACTTTCTGGCTTCCACAGGCACTACACACACACACACACACAACAACACACACACACACACACACACACACACGGTACCCAGATATACATGCAGGCAAAACATTTATACACATAAAAATTTGAATTACACATTTTTTTTCATTTTTATTTCACATGTGCATTCCTGGTGCCTGCAGAGGCCAGACAAGGTGCCAGATCCCATAGAACTGGAGTTACAGATGGTTGTGAGCTGCCATGTGGGTGCTGGGAATTTAACCCTAGTCCTCTGGAAGAGCAGCCAGTGCTCTTAACCACTGAGCCATTTCTCTAGCCACCAAAATAAATAATTTTTTTTAAAATAGAAAATGTGAGCCAGGCGGTGGTGGTGCACCCCTTTAATCCCAGCACTCGGGAGGCAGAGGCAGGTGGATCTCTGAGTTTGAGGCCAGCCTGGGCTACAGAGTGAGTTCCAGGAAAGGCGCAAAGCTACACAGAGAAACCCTGTCTTAAAAAAAAAGAAAGAAAGAAAAAAAGAAAGAAAGAAAGAAAAAAAAAAGAAAGAAAGAAACATGTGAAAGGCTCCCTTTTGCTTTCTAGCCCCTTATTTCTTCTCCAGCATTATTATTAGTTTCTGTGAGATCTGGGTCCAGCTCCATGTGGGAGGGATAAGAGTGAATTCTTTTTCTCCCCTTTTATTAAAGATTGATTCTTTTCTCATACAGTATAATCTGAACATGGTTTCCCTCCCCTCTTCCAGTTTCTTCCCACCTCCTCTCCCATCTGGACCCACCCCCTTTCTGTCTCTCGTTAGAAAAAAAAAAAAAAAAACAGGCTTCTAAGAGATAACAAAACATAAGACAAAAACCGTCATGTCACAGTTGGACAAGACAACCCGACAGAAAAAGAAAAGAGCCCCAAGAGAAGGTACAAGAATCAGAGACCCACTTGTTCACACATTAGGAGTCCCAGAAAAGGACTAACCTGAGAGCTTTCGTGTATATGTAGAGGAACCCGGGGCAGACTTGTGCAGACCCTGGGATTGCTGCTCTAGTCTCTGCGAGCGCATATGAGCTTTGTTCAGCTGACTTGGAGGACCTTGTTCTCCTGGTGTCCTCCATCTCCTCTGCCTCCCCCACTCCCCTGCCTCCTCTTCTGCAGGGTTCCCTGAGCTCTGAGGGGAGGGATTTGATGGAGACATCTCATTTAGAGCTGTGTATTCCAAAGTCTCTCTCTGTGTGTATATTGTCTGGCTGGGGTCTCTGAATTTGTTCCTATCTGCTGCAGGAATAAGCCTCTCTTATAATGACTGAATAAGGTGCTGATCTATGAGTATAGCAGAATTATCATTAGGAGTCATTTTATTGTCAAAAAAAAAAAAAAAAGATCAGTGATATTTTGTTTTACCCAAGGTCTCTGGGCTATCTAGTTTCTGGTTCTTGGTCACCCAAGTAGTGTCAGATATGAGTTCCATCTTCTGCAATGGGCCTTATCAGACATTGGTTGGTGACTCCCACAAGGTTGTACCACCATTGCCCTAGAATATTTTGCAGGCAGGTCAGATTGTAGATCAAAGTTTTTTTTTGTGGTTGGGTTAAGAGTGAATTCTTATTCTATAAAATCCTCTGCACATCAATCCTTATTGCTTCTGGTCACATCTCTTACAGCTTAACTTCAGTGCACTATTATGCTGGAAGGTGCCCTTTACTAAAGCAGTGAGGACCAGAAGGGATGGAGTGGGTTAAAGGGGCAGGGAACTCTTTCTTCCCACTTGGAATAGACCAAGACCTGTTTCCATGGTGGCCCTCAGGACTCTACAGAAGAGGACAGTGGGTGATTATCAACATGCTTCTCAAAGGTTTAGGGCACATCTCAAACATCCCTACTGTCTCTAGCATGTATTTTAGTTTATTCGCATTTCTACAGTGAGATTTGCTCCTGATCTTTGTTCTCAAGAGAACTGGAATCTCGTGTTTACACCTAAAAGTAAACAGAGAATTTGGGACTACTCTTAACCATTTCCATAATGTTTCTTGCAACATATTTTATGGAGAGAATAAAATAGCAGTAGTTCAACATAAATTATAAATAGCACTTCCTAGACTCAGATCAAGACTGTAAATCAGTAGAAAAAGCATTAACCAGACCAGCTATTTTGAGGACCCTGATGATCACAGTGCTCAGAGAAATAGCTGGGAGTGTTGGAAACCACACACAAGAGGAAGCAGGTTTTCTATGAATCTAAAGGTTGTGCCAGGAAGAACCGTCTGGCACACGGTGGCTCTCAGTGTTTTGTAGCTGTCTTCTCATAAACAAAAGAGGAACCTGGGAGATGCAGGAAGAACAAAGGATTGAAGGCAGACTCCTATGCTAACTCAGAATTCATGTTTTGACAAAACTATATTCCTTCAGTTTGCTAGATTATACAGAGCTGACTTATGCTAGCACTTTCCTATACCATAATATAAAGTGGTTTTGTTGTCTTCATTCTAAACAGGTACAGGTGGTAAAGTATATAACTTTCTTATAAATCCCAGGGAAAGACAGGACCAGGAAATGACTGGTCTCAGGGTGCTAGACTCAGGGCCAGTCTTCAGGAAAAGATCACGTGTGGTTGTGCAAGCCTGTAATACCAGTCAAGATACTGAGAGAGGATGCGAGGCCAGCCTGGTCTGCACAGAGAGACCCTGTTTCAGAAACTAAAACAACATAAAACAGCAATCTTCTTGAGTGTAAGCTTTAAATTTTGTGACACTGCAGTAAATTATTACAATTACAGACAATTGGTATCCAGAACGATTTCACAATCAGGCTTTTTATCTTCCAATGCTGGGTATTAAACTGGGGTATCACACATGCTAGGAAAAAAATTACTCTACTACTGAGATACATCTCCAGCCCATCCAGGGCTATTTCTTTCATTCAAATGCTATTTGTCTACACACACACACACACACACACACACACACACACACACACACACACAGAGTCTTATTGTTGGTTGTTTTTTCTACTCTTTTGGGGGCCCACCACCCCAGCTCCTACATAAATACACAGAGACTATTTCTTTCTTATGAATGCCCCACCTTAGCTTGGCTTGTTTCTTGACAGCTTTTTTAAAAACTTTAAATTAACCCATCTGTCTTTTACCTCTGGACTTTTCCTGTTCTCTTCTGTAAATTTTACTCTTACTCCATAGCTTGCTGTGTAGCTGGGTGGCTGGCCCCTGGAGTCCTTCTCCTTCTCTGGCTACTTCTTTTTTCCTCCCATATTTCTCCTATTTATCCTCTCTGCCTGCCAGCCCCAACTATCCTTTCTCCTGCCTCACTACTGGCCATTAAGATCTTTATTAGACTATCAGGTGTTTTAGACAGACACAGTAACACAGCTTCACAGAGTTAAACAAATGCAACATAAAAGTAACACACCTTAAAATAATATTCTCCAACATTTCCCCCTTTTTGTCTAAAGAAAAAGAAAGGTTTTAACTTTAACATAATAAAACTATACACAACAAAAACAGTTATCAAGTAAGAATTAATTTACTATATTCTGTCCATTTGTAGTTAGCATATTCAGAGAAAATAATGCATTATCTATCCTATCTTAGTGATCCAAAATTTTACACCTAATTTACTTTTTAACTCAATCAGAGTCCAAGAAGAATGTAATATTATCTAACAACAGAGACATTTAGCTGCTTAGACAGTCACCTCTGCAATGTTGGGGCCTCCATCATCCATCTTCAGCCTACAGGTCCATAGTATCTGACAGACTTTTCAACGAAGCAGGGAATTTCAAAGACTGCCTGACCTTGTATTGAAAAAGTTTGTCAGTCACTTTCCTCTGTGTCTTGCAGAATATTTGGCAGACTCTTGTGAAGCAGGAATTTTTAAGGACTGTCTTGCCTTGTTTTGGCAAAGTGCAACAGTCTTTTTCCTGTGTGTCCTGCATGTCCACTCTGCACAGCACATTGTCAGCAGTCAAAGGCAAAAACAGTTTCTTTGCTCAATGGCTAACCTTGCCACAGTGAAAGCAAACTCTATAAGGAGTTTCTTCAATGCTCATCATCTTCTCTGATGTAAATTGGTGATGCCAGGAGCAGATGTGTCTCATTGTCATGAAAAACTAAGTTAACAAAACATTTTAAATGCCACATTCTGTAGGTCTTTGAATGGTTTGAAGACCATCTATCTATCTAAAATATATCTCTATATGATCTGAAAAGCGTACCTATCTACAGATTTGATTGTTATAAATGACTAACCACTAACCTGTTTCCTGATTATCCTATATAGTTTATAATAACAGTTTTCAAAAACTAGAATTTTACCTTACATTTTTAAATAAACTGCACCACCCATAGGTACAATAACTTAAACAAAAATATACACACACACACACACACACACAAAATGTTGTAACAAAAATTAAATTTTTATTAATATACAAAAATCCTGTAAACAAGAATAGAAACATATATACAGTGTAACAAAAATAACTTTAGATTTGTATCAATATACTCTATTCCCCTAAATGATAAGAAACATCCATAACCCACCAAACAACCAAAGCCTCCTACACCCCTCTTGGGAATGTGGGAGTAGTTTTCTCCAAACTGCTTCCTTCTGTCTCTGGATGAAATGTCTTTAAGGTCCCAGAGAGAAAACTTTAAGATAATGACCAAGTCCTGGGAAGACCAGCAGTAACCTTTGCTGATAGATCTCACCTGTCAAGTTTCAGGAGCTCTCGCCTGATCAAACATCCATATAAGCCCTAAAGGAATTCACAGTCTCTCATCTCCTATGGGAACAAAACTCCAAAGTATTTTTTATTTCCATTTGACAAATACAATTTTTGACTTCTTAAAAGTTACAGCATTCCTAAAGTATATAGGCTGATTTATTTCAACAGTACCTTTTTTTTTTTTTTAAAGATTTATTTATTTATTATGTATACAGCATGTATGACTGCAGGCCAGAAGAGGGCACTAGATCTCGTTATAGATGGTTGTGAGCCTCCATGTGGTTGCTGGGAATTGAACTCAGGACCTCTGGAAAAGCAATCAGTGCTCTTAACCTCTGAGCCATCTCTACAGTCCAACAGTCCCTCTTTCAATTCCAGGTCTCTTTGCAGCTGTCCTTTGCTTTTCAACACTCAAAAAATTCAAAATCAGCACAGTAACACACAGGATCCAGACTCCCTGTGTATTTCCCATCTTGTGTGGCTTTTTTCTTTTATATTACTTTTACTCTCTCTTTAAAGACTTTATTATTATTTTTAAACTATTCATTTATTTCTACAACTGACTATACCCTTTTACTTTTCGTAATCCTATCTACATTGTAAACACATTGTAACCTGTTTAGAGGTTTTTTTTCTGTCTGGACCTCTTTTACTGTGTATCCTTAACCTTTTTTGACCATGTGAGCAAACCTTTAAACTGCTAGCCTACACCTGGATCCTCCACAGGTGGCTCTCAGCTGGCTCTGCTAGCTTTGCAGGAAGTGAAAACCAAGTGTGAAACTCGAGGCCAGTTGGAGGTTTGTCTGACCAGGAACTGCATTCAACCTTCCTAGAGCTCTAGATGCTGATGCTTGCACTGTGGCAGGCACTTTTACTTAGTTTTTTGTTCCTATTTAACTACTGGCTGCTCAAGGGCTTGCCAGCACAAAGAAGCTCTTAAAGGAGCACTATGGAAATCTCAGGCGCACATTGGGTGCGAAAATATTGTTGGTTGTTTTTTCTACTCTTTTTGGGAGGCCCGCCACCCAAATCCCACATAAATACACAGAGGCTTTTTCTTACTTATGAATGCCTGACTTTAGCTGGGCTTGTTTCTTGCCAGCTTTTCTTAACTTTAAATTAACCCATCTGCCGGGCTGTGGTGGCGCACGCCTTTAATCCCAGCACTCGGGAGGCAGAGGCAGGCGGATCTCTGTGAGTTCGAGGCCAGCCTGGACTACCAAGTGAGTCCCAGAAAAGGCGCAAAGCTACACAGAGAAACCCTGTCTCGAAAAACCAAAAAAAAAAAAAAAAAAAAAAAAAAAAAATTAACCCATCTGTCTTTTGCCTCTGGGCTTTTCCCATTCTCTCTCTCTCTCTCTCTCTCTCTCTCTCTCTCTCTCTCTCTCTCATTTTTCGAGACAGGGTTTCTCTGTGTAGTTTTGGTGGCTGTCCTGGATCTCCCTCTGTAGACCAGGCTGGCCTCGAACTCACAGAGATCCACCTGGCTCTGCCTCCTGAGTGCTGGGATTATAGGTGTGCACCAATGCCACCTGGATCCCATTCTCTTACTTCTGTAAATATTACACTTTTTGATTGTTTTTTTTTTTGTTGTTGTTGTTATTGTTTTTTCAAGACAGGGTTTATTTGTGTAGCTTTGGATCCTGTCCTGGATCTCACTCTGTAGACCAGGCTGGCCTCGAACTCAGAGATCCGCCTGGCTCTGCCTCCCGAGTGCTGGGATTAAAGGTGTGCGCCACCACTGCCCAGCTATAAATATTACTTTTACTCAGTCAGTGGCTTGCTGTGTAACTAGGTGGCTGGCCCCTGGAGTCCTCCTCCTTTTCTGGCTATTTTTTTCCTCCCAGATTTCTCCTTCTATTTATCCTCTCTGCCTGCCAGCCCCAACTATCCTTTCTCCTGCCTCACTACTGGCCATTCAGCTCTTATTAGACCATCAGGTGTTTTAGACAGGCACAGTAACACAGCTTCACAGAGTTAAACAAATGCAACATAAAAGTTAACACACCTTAAAATAATATTCTCTAACACTCTAGTGTAGCAACAGAGGTGGCCTTAAACTTCTGATCCTTGTCTCTTCTCTCATCAAGCCCAGGATTACGGGTATGCTATACAACCCATCATGTGATCTGCAGTTTCCCTGCTCCGGTCTCCTGAGTTCGGGGATTCCAGGAATGCTTTTAGAAAATGTATTTATTTTATGTGTGTGTATGAGTGTATGTATGTATGTGGACCATATGTGTACACAACTTTGCAGAGGCCAGAAAAGGGCACTGGATCCTCTAACCAGAGTTATAGGTGGTTGTAAACTGCCATGTGGGTGCCAGAACCGAATCTGAGCCTTCTGCAGAACCACAAGTGCTCTCCACCGCTGAGCCAACTCTCCAGAGCCCCCAGCCAGAGTGTTTTTTTTTTAAATTATTATTATTTTTTAAAAGATTTTATTTATTTGTTATGTATACATTACAAATGCAGGCCAGAAGAGGGCACCAGATCTCATCACAGATGGTTGTGAGCCACCATGTGGTTACTGGGAATTGAACTCAGGACCTCTGGAAGAGCAGTTGGTGTTCTTAACCTCTGAGCCATCTCTCCAGCCCCAGCCAGAGTTTTTTAGAGTAGTATTTTCTTGTGCTTGGGTGGGCTTTGAGAGATGCGCCCTCCCCACTGCCCAATCTCACCTCCCCATGCCTTTGTGGATGGCGCGTAAGCTATCGTCAGTGTGAACTTGAAGGAATCAACTGGATTCTCAGACCCAGAGCTGCCCTTCGTAATCTGGATGTAGCACAATGTGAAACTAACGTAAAAACCTGGAATACATGGAATAATGGGTTCGGGCGCTCTGCCCAGTCAGCCTGATGCTCTGGCAGCGGTTACACTTAACCGCTAACTCCATTACCTTCCTGGACAACGCCATTAGCTTCTCCCTTGAGAGGGTCGGGGTGGGTGAGTGCACATGGGTGAGTGGGTGGAGGGCCTGAAATGGGTCATGGCACCCACTTGTGGTGGTGCACGCCTATAACCCCAGCTCTCTGGAGGCGGAGCAAGAGGGGCAGCAGTTCAGTCATCCTTGGCTAAGGTGAAGGTTTGAAGCAAGCTGGCTTAAATAGACCGTGTCTCAAAGAAACCTAAATAAATAAATAAACGGGAACGTCCCTTTATTCTTTCTCAGCGTCTCTATTTTACAGTTCTAAATCTATCCATTTAGCTTTTGTTGTTGTTGTTGTTGTTGATTTCCTGAGGAAATTCTATGGGTTCCTTATGCTGCGTGCCATCATTGGCTTTGGCACCTGAGATAGAGCTGGGTTGGGTAGTGATTTGGATGAAATAGAAGATGGCTTAGACCATTGATTTTCTATTTTTAGTTCCACGAGCTGGGGAGGAATAAGAAGGACCTCAGCATTCCCCCTTGTCATGAAGAAATTGTTGATTCTCTAATGTAAACATGGGGGAGTAGTGGATAGCTCAGTGATGGTGTGCTTGCTTAGCAGCTGTGAGGTCCTGCCTTCAAACCCCAGGATGGCCAAAAAAAAAAAAAAAAAAAAAAAAAAAAATAGGGCCCTTGGGATTCTCTCAGAGGGATTCTGTAATGATGCTGGTCAGGGAGGAGAGGGCAAAAGAGAGAAGGGAAGTCCCAGGACCCTGGAGCAGGGGTGTGAGTGAGAAGAAACGGATTGCTGCTTCAGGAGAGAGATGGGGCAGATCTGAAGATGGGAACAAACCGGGCAGACTCATTGTCGCCAGGGCGTACTTAGGTTCAGCCCCCCTCTGAAGGCAAGAAAAGGAAGAGATGCCTCGGACCCCCGAGGCTGATGCCTGACACTCAAAATATCAGATCACTGTGGGGCCCGAGACGCGGCCATTCCCTGGCACACACAGAACACACGAGGTAGTAACAAGAACCCGTATCTCCACCGAGGGAATCTCCGCTCTAGTATCTCGCCATTCCAGCCTCTCAGCGGCTGTCAACCCACATTAGGGCAGAATATTGAACCCACCATATCCCAGCTGCTGGGGATTTCCCCGGAGAGGAGCGTGTGACAGAGCAGGGGAGGAAGCTCTGATCCCAGACTTTGCTCCTGGCGTACCTGAATATTCTACCAGTTCTCCTCCTCTCAAAAGTCACTTTCAAAATCCAAGCTAGTTACCCGGGGTGCTGCCTACCCACAAAGGCATGCAACTGAGGATAGGCTACTCAGATACAAGTTCTTAGAAGTCTGTGAAGTCTTGGTTTGAGAGAGGCCACAGGAGAGAGGATACTGGCAGGCCCTTGACTGAGAGAAAAATATATATATATGTGTGTGTGTGTGTGTGTGTGTGTGTGTGTGTGTGTATTGAGTTCAGGTTCTGGTTGTGTTCCCCTGTAGCATGTCAACTTGAGCTCTTGCTGAGTTCTCAACACTCTAGGGTATTTCATCTCTATAATACTGATAGTAATAAGAGGTCAGGTGTGGTAGTGCACACCTTTAATCCCAGCACTCGGGAGGCAGAGGCAGGCGGATCTCTATGAGTTCGAGGCCAGCCTGGGCTACAGAGTGAATTCCAGGACAGCTAGGGCTACACAGAGAAACCCTGTCTTGAAAAACAAAACAACAACAACAAATGGATTACGGCCCAGGGATAGCCAAAGCTCTGGGCATGAAGAATGAGGAGATTTTAGACAAGTTGCTTGCTGTGATTCTCCACGCCTTCAGCTTTACCGCCACCCCCAGTCATCTGGCCGCAAATGACATTCCCAATTCTTCAGAGAGAATCTGATTCTTCTCCCCTCTTCACACCTCATCTGGTTGCCCTGGTTCAGAGCTATGGCTGCGGGGACAGGGCTCTAACAGAATACATGATTATGAGACAAACAAACAAACAAACAAGCAAAAACAACAAACAGTAGCTCACAACTCTTGAGGGATCCCTACATGCCAGGCACAGTACAATTTTTTTTTTATTAATTTACTTATTTATTTTTCTATTATCAGCTTGATACAGTATAAATTCTTATCCTAATAGTGAAATGTTTCATTGAGGCTTGCCCAGTAATTGAGTAAAACCAAAACTTATTCTAAGCCACAGTCATCCTAGGGTCCCCCCTGCTATATAGCCTCCCTGGTTCTGTGGGTTGCAGTCTGATTGTTCTTTGCTTTATATCTAGAATCCACTTATGAGTGAGTACATACTATGTTTGTCCTTCTGGGTTTGGGTTACCTCACTCAAGATGATTTTTTTCTAGTTCCATCCATTTGCCTGCAAATTTCATGCTGTCATTGTTTTTCTCTGCTGAGTAGTACTCCATTGTGTATATGTACCACATTTTCTTAATCCACTCTTCAGTTGACGGGCATCTAGGTTGTTTCCAGGTGCTGGCTATTACGAATAGTGCTGCTATGAACACAGTTGAGCATGTATCTTTGTGGTGTGATGGAGTATAATGTTTTTGATGGCTTAACTCCCTGGTGCAATTGTCCAAACCCCACGGAAGTAGACTGGCATTTCCCCTATTGTGTGCATAAGCAAACTGGAAGCAGCTGTGACTTAGGATTCAGTTGCAGGCAGATGCTTCAGAGCCAGAGCTGTAGGGCTGCGTCTCCTGCTGCTGAGGTAGAGCTGTGGGTGAAGTTGCTGCTCTAGGGAGGGACAGCAGAGAGTGTGCAGGCAGTGTGTTCTGACATACGCAGTCCAGATGCATCCTGCAGGAAGGCAGGCAAACAGACCTGATTCCAGAATCCCCCCCCCCGCTGTTTTGTGAGTGCTCTTTTAGGGTGTGGAAAAGTCTCCAGTTTCCATTTAAACACATGCTCCGCCCCCTGTCATATTCTAGTAAAGATGCTGGTTTTTCTTAGTTCTAATCTGGAATTTCCCCAAGTTATCTGAGCAGGAAGTCATGTCTGTCTTTGCAAACACATCTACTCATAAATAGCGAAACTGTAGGGGATGCTTCCCTTGGCTCTCCAGACACCCCACCAACTCTACCCAGCCCCTATAAGTAGTAGCAACACCTTAGCTGGCAGGTGCAGATTTCTGTAGAGCACAGAACTCGGTGACCAGTCAGCTCAGATGACAGCCACAGGGCACTAATTAATCTAGGTTCGGCAGCAGCTGATGTTTCTAGGCTGCAGGAAGAAGCCATCTAACCGAATTGGGTGGTTTATTTCTTTCCTGAACTTCCCTTGCTGCTCTTGTCTAGACCCTTTACATATCACATCTGGGCTGTCAAAACAGCCTCCTGACTAATTTCCCTGCCTGCTGGTTTTCCCTAGTCCGTCCTCCACACCTGGTCAGAGCTGTCTTCATAAAGCACTGCTTTAAGTCTGCTGCTGTGCTGACCCAGATGTAGTAATTCAGCCAGTGAGTCTGTCCTGGATCGCCCTGGCCTACCTTCCTCCACATCCTCCACTGTAGATGGAGCTGAATCATTTCAGATGCCTGCGTACATGCTGCTTCTTCCTCCAGCCGGTGCTTGAAAAGCTCCCCACTGCTTTCCCTTCTGCTTCTGTCAGATTCCTGTGTTCCCATTCAGTCTCTTATCCATTCAACAGCAGTTAGTTTGTGCCTATGTGCCAAGCACTGTGATAGGTTATGGCCCAGTCCTTTGCTCATGGAGCTAATACAAACAGATAAACATACAACTAAAAGCCAGATGGGAAAGAAAGAAAGAAGGAAGGAAGGAAGGAAGGAAGGAAGGAAGAAGAAAGAAAGAAAGAAAGAAAGAAAGAAAAGAAAGCCAGGTGGTGGTGGTGCATACCTTTAATCCCACCACTTGGGAGGCAGAGGCAGGTGGATCTCTGAGTTCAAGGCCAGCCTGGTCTACAGAGTGAGCCCAGGACAGCCAGGGCTATACAGAGAAACCTGTCTTGAAAACAAAACAAAACAAAGCAAAAATCCAAAATATACAACTGAGGTGACTGTTTTCTTTAAATTTAGATTTATTATATTTTATGTGTACGAATGCTTCACCTGAATGTGTGTGTGTGCACCACACATGTGCCTGGTGTCCATGGAGGTCAGAAGTGGGAATCAGATCTGGAACAAGAGTTCAGGTGGTTATGAGCCTCTTTGTGGGTGCTCGGAGTCAAACTGTGTCTTCTGCAAAGAGCAACAGATGGTCTTAACCACTGAACCATCTTTCCGGCCCTGGTTTGTTTGAGACAGGATCCGGTGTAGCACAGGCTACCCTCAAAATCACCATGTAGCTTAGGAAGACTCATGATCTTTCTACCTCTATCAACTAAGTGCCGGGATTGCCGACATGTAGTACTGTGCCTGGCCAGTTACTGGATTTCGCAGCAGGGCACCTGTTCTTTCTTAAGGGCACATAAGGCTGGCTGGAACAGGCTGCTTGGAAGAAAGATGTTGAAGCCTACAGGATGAAATGCTATTAGTCATTGGAAAGGCAGATGGTATGTGCTAAGATGGGCTAGGTATATGGGTTTTCACTGTAGGCTAAGCAGGACAAGGGCTCACACCCAACCCCCCCCCCGCCAACCCCCGTCTTCAAGAAGAGTGCCTGGCTGACCTTGTTGATCTGGAGAAGACAGGTAAGAGAATGTATCAGGACAGTGGAGCCGGGAGGAGGAAAGGCAAATAATCCCTGGCCCGTTCCCTCATCCTCTGGTTCAGGGACTGCCTCCCTCCTCCCTAGCTCCCAGGCTTTTCTAAGAAACACATTCAGGCAGTTGGTTGCCAGGGCAACCCCAGAAGGCAGTCACAGTCCAAAAACAGATGCTGAAGCCCTCTCCCCGAGCCTCAGTGCCTGGCTCTGACAGACAGCAGGTAGGTGGCCAGTCCCCTCTAGAAAGCACCAGAGCAGGGCCAAGGGACGTTCAGGTGGCTCTGCATGGAGGGTGTGGGAGGATAGCCTTTCTAAAGACTCTGAAAAAAGAGGCGACCTACAGAATCCACACAAATACTCCATACTTAACATGAGCAACATATCCTTGTTTTCTGAGACACAGCTAATTTATTTCAGGCCTCAGGCTCAGTACCGTACAGTGACAAGCTGCAGGTCTCATGCATGACTGTGGACTCGCAGAGCTAATGAGATTGTGGACATGGTGGATTTCCCCTGCCTGCAGTTTTTCTGCTCTGGTGAGGCTGTCTGCCAGTAACCCTCTCCACTTCCTGAGCTGGGACCTGTGATCTGGGCAAACAGGTGCTAATTATAGGAGAAGGCAGAAAGCTCAAGCTTCTTAAAGAGATGCTCAGAGTCACTGGAACGTAACGGTGCTTGCCTGGGCTCACGGCTTCTCCCATCTCCCTCTGTTCCGCCTGCTTGAATTACCCACCGCTCTCCCCACAGCAAAGGAAGCTGTGCTGTGTGCAATCAGAACACTGGCTTCGTTTTCCTTCTATGGCTCAGGCAATTTATCTAAGTACCCTGAGCCATTCTTCACTCATGAAATGGAATCAGTACCAGCTGCCCCACTAATCACAGGGTTTTGTTAAATGCCACATAAGATGATTTTAATTTGTTTTAAATTTTCTATTATTTGATACAGGGTGGCACCCACCACCACCACCACTACCCAGCTCATCTCCCAAGTTCTAAGATTACAGTCTCTGTCCAGTTTTTATGTGGTGTTGGGGACAGAGCCCAGAGCTTTGTACATACTAAACAAGAACTCTCCTAAGTGAGCTAAATCCGGCTCCTATTTTGTCTTGCTTCGTTTTGAGATCGTCACACACCAAAGATCAAAGGCCTAGTTTCGGCTCTTAGCAGTCTCTCTACCTCAGCCTCTCAATCCCTGGGATTCCTGCTGTAACACCACGCCTGCATAGGACAATTTCTGAGAGAGCACTTTATAAATGTGGGTAGCAAAAGTGAGAAGAGGAGGAGGAGGAAGGCACCACCATCTGGGTAGTTTGGGAGCCTGTCCTGGATCTCGCTCTGTAGCCCAGGCTGGCCTCGAACTCACAGAGATGCGCCTGGCTCTGCCTCCCGAGTGCTGGGAATTAAAGGTGTGCGCCACCACCGCCCGAGACCGCTATCTTCTGTCTTCATGGGATCCCCTGTTGATGAAGATGTCATTGGTTTTACCCGCATCCTTACTGCCCACTGTGCATCTTCTGCTGAAATCTGCGGCGCTGTCAGTCACGGGGCCCTCACTTCTCCGAACCAGTTTGTACTGCTCACTCACCGTTGTCTCCAAGCTTTCTGTTCCTGAATAGACCGTAAACCTCAGGAGAGCAACTGGTTTTAGTTGTCACCCCAAGATAGTGAACACGGGGGGCTGGAGTGATTGTTCAATGGTTAACAGTCCTGGCTGCTCTTCCGGAGGACCTGGGTTTGATTCACGGGTTCCCAGTACCTGCATGGACACTGACCATTTCCAGGGGATCTGGTGCCCTCTTCTGGCCTCCGTGAGCACCGAACTCATGTAGCGTACAGACAGACATATAGGCAAAACCCATACACATAAAATAAAATGAAAAAAAAAAAATTAAAGGTACTGAACACATTAGCTGCTAATGGAAAACCTGAGGTTGGCTGGCAAGATGACTTAAAGACAGACTGATGCCCAACCATGATGACCTGAATTTGAGACCTGGAACTCACGTCTGGGACTCAGTTGTCCTCTGACTTCCACACCTGCATTGTGGCACATGCACACACAGTAACGATTTAAAAATATTTTTTTTTTTGATTTTTCAAGACAGAGTTTCACTGTGTAGCCTTGGCTCTCCTAGAACTCACTGGGTAGCCTAGGCTGGTCTTGAACTCACAGAGATCTGCCTACCTCTGCCTCCCTGTTTGGGCCTCTGAAGGTACCAGGCATGCATATGGTGACAGACATACATTCAGGCAAAACATCCATACTTGTACAATAATAATAATAATAATAATAATAATAATAATAATAATTTTATTTTTCAAGACAGGGTTTCTCTGTGTAGCCCTGGCTATCCTGGAACTCACTCTGTAGACCAGGCTGGTCTCAAATTCATAGAGATCTGCCTGCCTCTGCCTTCTGAGTGCTGGGATTAAAGGAGTGCACCACCACCCGGCAAAAAAAAAAAAAAAAAAAAAAAAAAAAAAAATCATTTTTAAGAAAAAGAAAACCTGAGGTTGGAAATGTCTAGGCCATTAGTTATTGCACAAGTTGTCAATATCCTGTGGTTAGTCAGCCGAAGATGACCTTGAGCTAATAAATAATTTAAAAATCATTTCATGTGTGTGTGTGTGTGTGAGAGAGAGAGAGAGAACAGGTGCAAAAGTCAGAGAGTAATTTTTGGGGTTCAAACTCAGTCATTAGGCTTGCAGGGAAGCACTTTAACCCAGTGAGCCATGTTGCATGCCCAACCTTGAACTTCTAATCCCCTGCCTCCACCTCCCAAGTGCTGTGACTATGAGCATGTGCCACCATGCCTGTTTTATGGGGCCCTAGGGTGATCACTCTACTAACTGAACTACACTGTCAGCCTGAGAATGCCCTACACTTTTCAAAGCAAAGCCCTGGGTGGAAACAGAATTATCCTTCTTGTTCTTTGCCAAAATCCAAGAACCTGTCTATTCAACTCAGGTTGCTAATCATCAGGATTTTTTAAAATTATTTTATCCTATGTGTATGAGTGTTTTGCCTACATATATGTACATGTGCCATGTACTGGTGCCTGTGGAGGTCAGAAGAAGGCATCTCCTGGAACTAGAATTATAGATGCTTGTAAATCACCACATGGGTGCTGGGAATCAAACCCTGGTCCTCTGCAAAAACAAATGCTCTTAACACTGAGCCATTTCTCCAACCATGCTCATCTTCATCCTTCCTGAGCTCCCGAATTGAGTCTTCTCATTATAGGAGCTGCCTTTAGAGGTGCTGGTCATGTGTTAGTAATATAGCTATTACTATATATAATATTACTATATGTAGTAATATAGCTTAATGATAGAGTGCTTACCAGTCTGTGTGAGCCTCTAGGTTCAATCCCTAGTACCAAAAAAGAAAAAAAAAAAAAAACAGTGCTAATCAAGCTACTCCATGTCTTCTTTTAAATTATTTTTATTAGCCTGCCAGTGGTAGCACACTCCTTTAATCCCAGAGGCAGAAGCAGGCAGATCTCTGGGTTCGAGGCCCACCTGGTCTACAGAGCGAGATCCAGGACAGGCACCAAAACCACACACAGAGAAACCCTGTCTTGGGGGAAAAAAAAAGTATTTGTGAAATTATTATAGCCACTCCACGTAGTTAAAAGGAAGATTTATTTAGTGGGTAACTTACAAAAAAGGAAAAGGTAGGTTGTGGGGTCTGGGGAAGGTGTATCGAAGTCCAGCGGTGTCCTCTGGAGCTCTGCTCAGTCAACCTCCACTGTCCAGGGTCCGGGCTCAGAGAGAACCCTGCCCATCCAGATCTTGGGTCTCCAGGCACCTCCCCTGGCCCTGCCTCATAGGCGTGACAGTTGCCAGAGTCTCAATGGGGATTGGAACTTCCAGATCCAAGCTGGAATGGCTACCCACTACATCTCCCCCTTTTTGTTTAAATAAGAAGGTTCTAAACTAATACAAGACTATATACAAAGGAATGGTTATCAAATATTGTCCAGGAATAATAAGGGATAATGACCTAGATAAGATGGAACTACAACCAATGCAAACAATATCAAGCAAGAAACACATACAAAAATCCAGAGAAGTATAGAGCATAGGTAAATGGCATGTTATAAAGATCATTGGCTACCCACTACAAAAAAAGGAGGAAAGAAAAAGAAAAAAACTCTGGGACCGACAGCTTCCTGAGGGATGTGTTCCTGTCTAAGTGATTGACAGGGCCATTTGGATTAATTCTCAAGGAAGTGGTATACCCTTGCTCTTTACCCGAAAGCTTCTGGCTAGATAGTAATCTTATGATTTGATCTTGGATCTTTTTGGTGGTTTAGAGACAATTCTGATCCCTCCCTGGTTTGTTTTGTTTTTAGCTTTGTGTATGTTTGTATGTACATGTTCATGAGTGCATATGTGTGTGCAGGTACACATAGAGGCTGGCATCAGGTTTTTGTTTTTGTTTTTGTTTTTTCAATTGCTCGCCACCTTATTTTTTGGGATAGGAACTATCCTAAACCCAGACCTCACCAATCTGACTAGACGAGCAGGCCAGCAAGCCTAAGAGTTCTCCACCCCCTCCCTGCCAAACACACACATAAAATAAATACATCTGGCCTCCCAGGGCATCAGGCATACATGTGGTGCACATACACATATGTAAGCAAAATAAGTGTTTCAAAAAATAATTTAAAAATGCAAATATGAAAAGAGAAAGAAGCCTGGGCATGGTGGCACACACCTTTAACCCCAGCACTTGGGCAGCAAAGGCAGGTGGATCTCTGTGAGTTTTTGTTTTTGTTTTTTTTGTTTTTGTTTTGTTTTGTTTTCAAGACAGTGTTCCCTGTGTAGCCCTGGCTATCCTGGAACTCATTCTGTAGACCAGGCTGGCCTCAAACTCACAGAGATCCACCTGCTTCTGCCTCCCGAATGCTGGGACTAAAGGCGTGCGCCGCCACCACCACCCAGCTTGATCTCTATAATTTTGAGGCCAGCCTGGTCTACAGAGTGAGTTCCAGGACTGTCAGGGATATGTAGAGGGACCCTGTCTCAAAAAGCAAAGCTGTTTCATCAGCAGATGAAGGAAGTGGTGGACAAGCCTGACAACCTTAGTTCAATCCCCGGTTGCACGTAAGGATGAAAGGAAAAAACCAAATCCACAGTTATTCTCTGATGTTGGCACACACACACACACACACACACACACACACACACACACACACACGTGCACGCGCCCACACTCTCTCTCTCTCTCTCACAAACATCCCCCCACACACACAAACACACACAGAATAATTATTTTTCTAAAAGAGGGAGTAAAAACCCTGTTGTACGTGCCAAGACTTTTTTGTTTACTTTATGAATTGTAGTTACAAAACAGGTGGTGGAACCAGGCATGGGTGGCCCAGGCTTGTAATCATAGCTCTCAGGAGACTGAGACAGGTCACCTCAAATCTGGGGCTAACCTGGTCTGTGCAGTGAATCCCAGGCCATCCAGGGCTATGTACCACAAACAGGAAAAATAATAAGGTGGTTGGCAGGCTTGGAGTATTGCTCATAATTTGTATGGTCCACGCTCTGTTGGATCATTTTCTCTGAGATTCACCCTGGTACTGACGAGTCCCTTGTTCCCTGCCTGCCCTTCCCCCACTAAAATGCAAGCTCGGAGAGAACAAGGTAGTTTTCTGTCTTGGTGCAACCACATCCCTCCGCCTGGAATGGTTTCTGGCCCAGAAAGAATCAATAAGTTCTTGTGGAATAAATATTTGAATGGATTGTGTTTGGGCTACTGAAGAGGGGCTCCCTGTGGAGGAAGCTGAAATGAGGAAGCTTCTGGTAGACCCTCTGGGAAGAACAATCGCATCTCTAGCTGTCTTCCTGAGGAGAGTCCAACCTTCGTTCTTTCTAGGGGCTGCTTATCCCTGCCTCCCAAAAGCACATAGGAAACTGACTACTGCCCCTCTTGGGACATGTTCCAGAAGGCAGGCAGACCAATGGATTTGCCATTTTTCAGGTTTGTGTTTTTTTCCCCCAAGTACTGTAACACTGAGCTACATCCCAAATTCCATTTTCAGTTTAAGATGAACACACAGACACACACAGACACACAGACACACACACAGACACACAGACACAGACACAACACACACACACACACACACACACACACACACACACACACACACACGGCCTGGCCGAGGTGAGACCTCTAAGTCTGGGCAAACAGCTCAGTTGGCAGGTTGAGTTTTGCAGACTACCAGTCACCCAGCCCAAGGGGATGAGGGAATGACTATCCTTTCAGAACACATGGGTGACAGCCAGGACCCCAGAATGGGGAGGAGCTGGAGGAAGAAGAAGGCGGGGTTTGGTGCTGTCCCATTTAGGCATTGTCCTGAACAAACAGCCCATGTCACCACGTGCTTATTAATTTTAAAAATCTTTCTGAGTCAACACATTCTTTGGATGTCCAGAACTGGGCTTTCTGTAGCCAATGAACACACTTCCCAAAAAGCATATGGTCCTAAAGGAGAAATGGCTTCAGATGACTCACCCATGGCCCTGAGCACTGCCTGCACAGAACAAGGCACAGGTCCACCCTGCAGCCTGTTGAAGATGAGCAGAGGCTCCACAGACTCCCAGCATTCCCCACCCCAGCATCAGCTGACCGCCAGCTGCTGGTTCAGAGGAAGCTGAGCCCTGGTAAAGCAAGGGTAAAGGTCCAAAGTGATCCATTCCTTGGGGCGAATCCACTTGTTAGTCATGTGATCCTGATCAACTCATGTAAGCTTTCTCAACTTTCTCTTCAACAGTGTCTTATGGAGTTCTTTCAATCGAATAACGTGCGTCAAGTTCAAGGACTAGGGTAGATGCCTGACAGAGAGGACTTAGGCAGGTAAGGCAGTGCACGTGGCTAGCAGAGGCTGGCAGAGGCTGGCAGAGGCTAGCAGAGGCTAGCAGAGGCTGGCAGAGGCTAGCAGAGGCTAGCGAGGAGGGAGTCCGCCTGGCACTACTTGTAGCCGAGCCCATAAAATCTCATCTCTCAACGAGGTAGAAGAATGTCCTTCTGACTTTCCTAGAGGGACCCAGGAAGGTAGTGTTGTGTCTTCCGATCTTCAGGCACACCCTCCTGGCTTACTTTTCTCTTCCCTCCTCCCTCTGACCTGTTCCTCTTCTTTTCTTCCGTTTTCTTTTGAGACAGGACTTCACTATATAGCTCAGGTTGGTGTTGAACTCACAACCCTTCTGCCTCAGTTCCTGATCACTGACATTACAACTGAGTACTCCCTCACCCTGGCTTTCGTTGGCTGGTTCTCCTAGGGCTTGAGAGAATTCCAGAGATCATTGAGTCCTTCCTTTTTCCTTCACACAGTGAGGCTTCGGCCTCAAAGAAACTCAGGACCCCTCTGCTGTTAGCTGAGCCTGAGGGGAGCAGGGCCACCCTTCTTTGGCTCCATGACCAGAACTTGTATCTGTGCTTTCTAGAGTGTGCTGCTGGAGCCACTAGGAAGAGCCCCAGGGTCCTCCTTAGGCTGCCCCAAGTGCAAGTGAGTGGGTCAGTCTTTGGGTGTTCACTGCCCCTGGTGTTCCCTATTAGAAAGTGCTGGGAAGATAGAATCCAGGCACTCAAGACTCGCCATCCTCTGCCCTCACTGCTCTAAGCCAAAGGGCTGACAAGTGACTCCTGCCGTTCTGTACTGCAAGCATGCCAAGCACGGGTGCTGTCACAGGACGGTCATTACAGAGAGAGAGGAGAGGAGGGGACAGGGTCATGGGCTGCTTTTGTTTACACTTATTTATTTATTGTGTGTGTGTGGGAAGGTGGGCATGCGGGCGTGCACTCCACGGCATGAATGTGATCAAAGGACACCTTGCAGGAAACGCATCTCGTCTTCCGCCATGCGTGCTCTGAGGTTCGAACTCAGGTTTTCAGCCTTGGCGGCAAGCACCTTTACCCATGGAGCTTTTGTAGATTTGTGCCGGTGAGACACGGGATTTCCTCCCTGAGTATTACTGTCAGGTTGTGCTTGCTCAGTTCTAGAGCCGTGAGTGTGTGTGTGTGTGTGTGTGTGTCCGTGTGTCCGTCCCTGTGTGTCCATATGGATGTCAGGGAAGGATACACCTCTGTGTGCACACAGGTACCATGGGAATGCAGGATGGCCAGTAAGTCCAGGACTTGTCTGTAGCCTGACCTCCCCCGTCACTGTTCCTGGAGGGGAGCTGTAACCCAGTCTGGAGGCTGCCTCGCTGCCATCCCCACCCCCACACCCAGCATCTCACTCTGTCACAACAAGAAGCTCTGGCAGGAAGGGCGGGAGCGTGGGTGCTGCCGAGAGAAAAACACCCTCTAGTTTCAGTAAAACGGCAGGAGAGATGCCAGCACTCAGGGAGCCGCGCCTTCTGCTTCTCACAGCCTGCACTGCTGGGCCAGGATGTATATACCATGATTTCCTTCCCTCCCTCCCTCCCTGCCACACCCTCACTGTGTGATTCAGGAAAGGGAAGCCCACAATGAGGAGACAAAGGGAATAAGAGATGCCATTTTTGAGTTCTGCTTGCTTTGGGCAAAGACAATGTGTGTGTGTGTGTGTGTGTGTGTGTGTGTGTGTGTGTGTGTGTGTGTGAATGTGGGGGGTGTTGTTACACATGGGTGCCTGTAAATGTGTGAACATGTGTATCTGTGTGAATATGAATGCAAGTGTGTTAGTGATTTGAGTGGACTGTGTTCTGGGGACAGCGACAACAGAGAGTGACTAGACTAGAAAGAGGCAAACGCTCTGTTGGTTAGACACCTGCCTTGGATAATCCGCACAGGTGTGGTTGGAAACGTGAAGGTATTTGTGCAATAGGTCGGCCATCACTCCATTTTATACAGCTCTGGAATAAAGATGCATGAAACAAAAACCCCTCAAGGTAGACACTTTTCACCTGGTTCTTCTGAATCAGGGAACTAGCAATGGTTCCGGGTCTGCAAGGCAGAAGCTTACAGCTCAGAATGGTTTCATGATCAGTTCACTTAAATGAGGGCTGGGGTTTATCTTATTCTATTTGCTTACAAAATATTTGAGCTTGTAAACAGAACCCCAAGGGCAATATTTATCCCACTCAAGAAATGGAGTTCTTTTTCACCTTTTTGAAGTGTCTATTTGAATTCCAACAATATGGTAATTATAAATCACTTCTTTCCAGCAATTCATTAAAGCAGGTCCTAGAGGCAATACTTGCTGAAAATAGGAAGACTGTTTCTTTTTACTTAAAAAGCCTATAATGAATTCTAATAGTTTATCTGACTTATTAAAGTAAATTCACATATGATCATAATAACTTCTAGGACTTACTGAATGCTTATCACAAACCAGGCATTGATTTAAGACTTATAATATATGGTCTGGCCTGGTGGTGAACATCTTTAATCTTGGCACTCAGGAGGCTGAGGCAGGCAGATCTCTGAGTTCAAGGCCAGCCTGGTCTGTGAAGAGAGTTCCAGATCAGCTGAGGTAACACTGTGAGGCCCTGTGTGGAAAAGAAGAGGAGGAGGAGGAGGAGGAGGACACGGACCGTCTCAGGTGTGAAAGAACCCAGAAGGTTCTAGGAAAAGGACTGTGATGCTTCTGGATCCCCCGGAAGGAGGAAGCAGGGAGAAGAAAATGGAAGACGCCGAGGAGGGAGTATACAGCCGGAAGAATCATGGAGAGTGGCTTTATTACTTTGACTCTTTGAAGTGAGAACTAGCTTATGAAGGTGGGGAGGGTGCAGCCTGTAGCTGGAGTTTTCCTGCCTTGCCCACAGTCAGGACAAATCTTTGTCACCCGCCAATCCCACAGCCGCTCAGACCCAACCAAGTAAACACAGAGACTTATATTGCATACAAACTGTATGGCCGTGGCAGGCTTCTTGCTAACTGTTCTTATAGCTTAAATTAATCCATTTCCATAAATCTATACCTTGCCATGTGGCTGGTGGCTTACCGGCATCTTCACATGCTGCTGGTCATGGCGGTGGCTGCAGTGTCTCTCTGCCTCCGCCTTCTGCTTCCCAGAATTCTCCTCTCTCCTTGTCCCACCTACTTCCTGCCTGGCCACTGACCAACCAGTGTTTTATTTATTGACCAATCAGAGCAATTTGACATATAGACCGTCCCACAGCACTTCCCCTTTCTTTTTTTTAAAAGGAAGGTTTTAACTTTTACACATCTCCAAAGTCAGCTTGGTATATTTGGGAATTTGGGCGTAGCTTCTCTTGCTACTTCCTGCTGGAGGGGGGCGCTGTATCTTATGGGGACACAAAGAAAATTTTAGGATCATGGAGTAGTCCGTGAGATTGTATCGTCTGAGTCAGTTGCCTTGAAACGATTCTGGATGTTGGATCATCTGGGCCATGGTGTCATCGGAGACCTTTCAGGTGGTCTTGGCTGGTCAAACTTGATGTATCTTAATCTGGAACAAATCCATAGCCTCTGGCTTTCTGTGGAAACAAAAGCAGAGCCTCCTTTCCAAAGCAACATATCCTTACATCCAAATTTTGGAGTTAAGGTACCTTTAAAATACACATTTTGGCATAACTCAACAGCTTTTGTAATCAAATGTTTCTCTTCAGTTACAAATATCAAAGAGAACATAATCCAGATTCTCTGTGTGGTAGCCATCTTTATGTGGCTTATGTTTTATATTACCTTGAGCCTATTGCTTTAAACTGCAGCCTTCTAAGCCTGAAACGGCGCTGTGGCTGCTGGCTCCGCCCACTTCAGCTTCCCAACATGGCGGTGGTACGTTTTCCGCCAGCTCTGGGAGCCATCAACTCTCAGAAATAGTTGGTCTATGCTTCTTATCAAAGCAGCGTGTAGCCCAGAAACCTCTTTTTGTTTTGTACTAGCAAAGGCTAAATCCACCATGCAGCTTAATGTGCCACTTGCAGAGGCCTCATTCCCACCATACTGCAGATCGAGCGCACACGCTAGGAACCCGCCAGGAACTCAAACTGGCAGCTGCTGCTCATTTGAGAGAGACAATTAGGAAGCTGTTTTTAGCTCCGTTTTAGAATCTTTTCTCAGGTTTTAGGTGGAAACTCTTGCCCCACGTTGGGCGCCATTTGTAGCTGGAGTTTTCCTGCCTTGCCCACAGTCAGGACAAATCTTTGTCACCCGCCAATCCCACAGCCGCTCAGACCCAACCAAGTAAACACAGAGACTTATATTGCTTACAAACTGTATGGCCGTGGCAGGCTTCTTGCTAACTGTTCTTATAGCTTAAAATAATCCATTTCCATAAATCTATACCTTGCCATGTGGCTGGTGGCTTACCGGCATCTTCACATGCTGCTGGTCATGGCGGTGGCTGCAGTGTCTCTCTGCCTCCGCCTTCTGCTTCCCAGAATTCTCCTCTCTCCTTGTCCCACCTACTTCCTGCCTGGCCACTGACCAACCAGTGTTTTATTTATTGACCAATCAGAGCAATTTGACATATAGACCGTCCCACAGCAGCAGCCTGGGAATAAACTAAGAACAGGAAACGGAAACCATGATCTCTGCCTGCCGAAGAGGTTGTCAGCATGTCCCTCGCCTCTTGCTGGATTCAGCGCCTTTCCAGAGGTAAATGGCAGGGCTCACAGAGGTTTCATGTGGGGCCTGTGCTGGCACTTGATGGCCCTAGGATATTTTAGTCACAAGAGAAGAGGCCTGGAAGTTGGAGAGCAGGCCCAGGCTCCCAGTATCTCGAGGTGGATTTTGTTTTTGTTCTGTAGGAGCTATTTCACTGTTACCACTGGATTTAACTGTGAAACTGAAAAGAGACCAGGCTATGGTGAGACAGATTGCAGTCCATCCAGTTGGAAGGCTGAGGCGGGAAGATTCTGAGGACAAGGCAAATATAAGCTATATACTGAGACCTTGATTCACAAAACCAACAAGAACAAAACAAAAAAGCTGAGGTGATCCAGGGGCGGTGGCACACTCCTTTAATCCCAGCACTCGGGAGGCAGAGGCAGGTGGATCTCTGTGAGTTCGAGGCCAGCCTGGACTATTGCAAAACAACAACAAAAGAATCATCTTTTCTTTTCTTTTAAATGGGGATCTCAGGCTTGTATGTTCCCCAGGCTGCCCTTGAACCTCTGAATTCATGCCTCAGCCTCCACAGTAGCTGGATTTATAAGCAGATGCCACCAAGCCTGGCTAGAATAAGAGAGATTATAAGATTATAAGGTCCTTACCAAGGTGACACTAGAGATTGACTTGTTGGAGATTTAGAAGGCAGAAGTCACAGCGTGGCGGGTTAGCCTGGGTCTCTTGTCCTTTGGATGTCCCAGCCTGAGTCAGGGAACAGTTTTATCCTTGTATTACTGCTGACTCAAAGCCTATGTGGCCTGAAACCCATTCCCACACCTCACATGCATGTGGCCATGCTCTCCACACACTCCTGCTTTTCCAGCGCCTGTCAGTCTCCCCTCTAGATAGTTTGATGTCTCTGTCTGTCATATTGTGTTCCTCAACCTCTGAGTACTTTGTCCCCTGGTTTCCCCAACTCTTCTCCCACCCTGGGACAGTGATAGCTGAAGTTGCGGGATGCGACGTAAGGCTCCAAGGAAGGTTAAAATCCTGAGATCTTGGACCAGACAGGTATCTCTGATTTCCTAGAACCTAGAAACTGCTCACATAAGCTAGGGGAGGGAAGCCTTCTCTTCCACCCTCTGCTGGCTTCAAGAGGTGTCTGTAAACAAACTAATGATCTGACAGCCGACAGATAGAAAGAAAAAAGATTCCTTATTTCAAGGGCGAGACTAAGAACAGGCCTTTCTCACCGCGTAGAGGAGAGCTTATCCAGGGAACACGGGTTTACCAGCTGTGACAGACAGATGCAGAATCTAGTCCCACATCTCATACTTTCTTCATTGAAAAGGGAGAAAGGAGCAGGGCGGTGGTGGTGCACGCCTTTAATCCCAGCACTGGGGAGGCAGAGGCAGGCGGATCTCTGAGTTTGAGGCCAGCCAGGTCTACAGAGTGGTTCCAGGACAGCCAGGACTGTTACACAGAGAAACCCTGTCTATTAAAAAAAAAAAAATTGGGGGGTTGGGGGAGGAGAGAGATTTCCAAGCCTTAAGAGATTTGGGATTCGAACTGAGCATGAAGGTGTATGTCTGTAATTCTAGCACTTGTAACGTAAAGTAGGATGGCCAAGAATTCAAGGCTAATCTCTGCTACATAGGGAGTTCATGGCCAGCCTGGGCTACATAAGATTCTGTCTTAGCCGGGCAGTGTTGGCGCATGCCTTTAATCCCAGCACTCAGGAGGCAGAGCCAGGCAGATCTCTGTGAGTTCAAGGGCAGCCTTGTCTACAGAGTGAGATCCAGGACAGGTACCAAAACTACACAGAGAAACCCTATCTTGGGAAAAAAAAAAAAAAAAAAAAAAAAAGAGTCTCTCAAAGCTAGGCACTTGGGAGACAGAGGCAGGCAGATCTCTGTGAATCTGAGGCTAGCTTGGTCTACATAGTGAATTCCAGGACAGCCAGGGCTACACAGAGAAACCCTGTCTCAAAAAAAAAAAAAAAAAAAAGAAAGAAAGAAAGAAAGAAAGAAAGAAAGAAAGAAAGAATAAAAGACCCCGTCTCAAAAGACAACAAAACAAATACAAAGGCAGAGATCGGGATTTACCAATCCCCATGCTAGTGCTAAAAACGCGCCATTCTTGACAACACAGAGGAGATGGCCAGGTTCCGAGTTCGAAGGCCCAGGAATCCTGGGCTCCTGTCTCCTGAGTGGGAAAGACAGCAGATAGCACCTTTACAGATGGATTCACAGGTCTAACAGGAAAAACTGGCCAAACAGGAACAGGCTGTCTCAGAAGAGGGGCCTGCAACTCTTTCTTATCTTGATGTGATAAATGAACGTGGTCACCAGCTTTTATCAAATGAGAATCACATTCAGCGTTTCTATGGCCTGGCCACCTACAATTTCCCTGCCAATTCCTGGGAAGGAGAATCATTAGCCAATCACAGGCTTGCTCCAGGTTATTAGCACCCTGAACTCAAACTACATCTCCCGCTTAGAGCAGAGGGCTTGTGCTCTGTGTAGTGACTGGTCTTACTGTTGCAGCCGAATACCTGACAAATACATAGGGGAAGAGCTTATTCTGTCTCCAGCTCCTGTACGCAGTCCATCATGGTGGGGGGAGTGAGCGGCGGCAGCTCACCTCGCACTCAGTCAGGAAGCAGCCAGAGATGAGCGCTGGTGCTCAGCTCGCTCCCTCCTTTTATTCAGTCTGGAACCCCAGCTATGGAAATGGTGCCCCCCACCCCACATTCAGGCTGGATCTTCCCAGCTCAATTATCCTAATCTAGAAAATTCCTCATCCCTTAGTGATTTGTCTTCATGTGGACTTTATTTTATTTTATTTTATTTTATTTTTGGTTTTTTGAAACAGGGTTTCTCTGCGTAGCTTTGCGCCTTTCCTGGAGCTCACTTGGTAGCCCAGGCTGGCCTCGAACTCACAGAGATCTGCCTGGCTCTGCTTCCCGAGTGCTGGGATTAAAGGCGTGTGCCACCACTGGCCGGCTTCATGTGGACTTTAAATCCCATCAAGTCGATAATCAAGGTGAATTCTTCTAGGGCTAGACAAATGTAGGCGTCACTATGAGGCATGCTGGTGGTTTGAAGGGAAGGCTCATGTGTGAGAATACTCGGTCCCCAGTAGGCAGGACTGTTTAGGAAGGATGGGGGCGGGGCTTTGTTGGAGGAGGCGTGTCGTTTGATTCCTGTTCTCTTTCTCTCTGTCTCATGGCTGCTGATCAAGGTGTGAGCTCTCGGCTGTTTCTTTGCTCCAACATCATGGACTCTAGCCCTCCGGAGCCTTAAGCCAAATTAAACGTTTTCTTTTGTAAGTTGCTTTGGTCATAATGTTTTATCACAGCAATAGAAAAGTAACGGGCGGTGGTGGCGCACGCCTTTAATCCCAGCACTCGGGAGGCAGAGCCAGGCGGATCTCTGTGAGTTCGAGGCCAGCCTGGTCTACAGAGCAAGTTCCAGGATAGGCTCCAAAACTACATAGGAAAACCCTGTCTAGAAAACTTGGGAGAGGGACACATGAAAGCGATCGCAGTCCAGCGTTCTCAGGGCAAGTATAAAGTCACAACCAACTGTGACGCAGAATCAGTTCAGTATGGGCAGAGGTGAGAGGTTAGTGGAAGTATCTGAAGACAGGACTCGAGGGGTTGGGGAAGACAGCTCAGTGGGTAAGGACACTAGCTGCCAACCCCCAGGCCCCACGTGGTGGAAGGAGAGAACTGACCCCTGCAAGTTGTGCTTTGGCTTCTACTTAGACATCTTCATGTGCGCGCCACCCCAGAAGTGGGTTCTTAGGAAGACTGCTGAGGGGTGGTGGCTGAAGACAGGCACCTGGGGACTGGGAGAGCTTCTCACCCCGGCCCCTGCTCCCCGTCTCTCTTCTCTCCTTCACCCTGCCCCACATTCTCTTCACATGCCCGGCCAGAAACATCCTCACAGGCTGCTGCTCTAATTACTTTATCCCATTTTAATTCTGCTGAGTTAGGAGCCTGTGAACTCAAGAGGAAATTCATGCAAAACACGGGACAAATGGAATGTTCTGGCATTTTAGAATCAAGTCTGACCCGATCTGCCCCCTTCATCCTTCCGTCCTCCCAGCTTGAAAAATCTGGGGGTGAACGAACGTGCTGCTGGGAAAAAGGTGGAATGGATGGGTAAGATGTTGGGTTTGATTGAATAATTTGAGCATTTCTGAAAGGGAACAGAGGACAGAGTAGAACTTTCCAGCCTGTGGGTGTGGGTTTGGGTGAGGGTGTGGGTGTGGGAGCTTTATTGGGTCCTTTTTGGAACCAATGGAGTCCATTTCTACAGCTCTGAAATACTGTTTGTGGGTCATAATGTTTCCCCATGTGTCACAATATTTACAAAATCAGCCTTTGGGAGGCCTAGCCAGGAAGACTGCATTCAAGGTCAGTCTGAACTATAGTGAGGCCTCATCTCAAAACAAACAAAAACCCAAAAGAGGCAAGACTTCCTGTTCCAGTCTGTTTGTAGGAGCTGAATGAGAGGCTGAGGCAGGAGGATTCAGAGTTCAAGGTCTACTTCAGTATCTAGTGAGTACAAAGTCAGCCTGGGCAACTCAGTGAGACCCCAATCAAACTGAAAACATTAAAAGTGGTGGTGGGGTCCTAGTCGGGCAGTGGTGGCACACGCCTTTAATCCTAGTACTTGGGAGGCAGAGGCAGGTGGATCTCTGTGAGTTCGAGGCCAGCCTGGTCTACAAAAGTGAGTTCTAGGACATCAAGGACTGTTACACAGAGAAACCTTGTCTCTGGGGGAAAAAGTGATAGAGGTGTCCTAATGATGCAGCTCAGTGGAAGGGAGCTTGCCAGGCATGCCCAGGGCTCTGGATTCAACCCCAGTCCACAAAAAAACAAGGGATAACCAGGACAGTAAAATGACATTTTTATGAGTCCATGAAAATACAATAATCAATCATGATATGTTAATGTAAGGAACTTATTTAGATGAAAAAAATTACTGTTTTCTAAAGAAAGAACAAACTGGGTGTGATAGTGCACACCTTTAGTCCCAGCACTTGGGAGGCAGAGCCAGGCGGATCTCTGTGAGTTTGAGGTCAGCCTCGGCTACAGAGCAAGTTTCAGGACAAAATAGACCGACCCTGTGTGTGTGTGTGGGGGGGACACGGGGACGGACAAAACAAAACCTGAAAACAAACCCCCCAACCTCAACATGAGATTTTGGTTCTTTAGAGATATTTATTTGGCTTTATGTATATGGATGTTTTTCTCCCATGTATGTCTGTGAACGATCTGCATGCTAGGTGCCCGCAGCAGTCAGAAGAGGTCGTTGGATCTCCTGGAACCTGAGTTACAGATGGTTGTGAGCCACCATGTGAGTTCTGGGAGTTGAACCGAGGTCCTCTCTGAGCACCCCCCGTGGTGGCCCGAATAGTTATGGCCTCCACAGACTCAAGTCCTTGAACGTTTGACCCCAGGGAGTGGCGCTATTAGGAGGTGTGGCCTTGTCAGAGGAAGTGTGTCACTGTGGAGGCGGGCTTTGAGGTCTCATAGATCTCTGTGCCCAGTGAGACAGGCTTCTCCTCCTGCTGCAAGTGGATCAAGCTGCAGAACTCTCAGCTCCTCCAGCGCCATGTCTGCCTGCATGCTGCCATGCTTCCCACCGTGATGATGATGATGGACTAAACCTCTGAAGCTGTAAGCCAGCCCCAGTTAAATGTTTTCCTTTGTAAGAGTTGCCATGATTATGATGTCTCTTCACAGCAATAGAAACCCTGACGGAGACAACCAACCCCCTACACACACACACACACACCTTTTTTTGAGACAGGGTCTCATTATTTTCCTTGTCTGGCCTGGAACTCCCTATATAGCCCAGGAACACTAGTTTCTAGATTTTATTTATTCTAAGTTTGTGTCTGAGTCTGGGTGTGTGGCTGCCAGTGAGTACATGCCATGGCATACATTTGGAAGTCAGGACATCTACTAGAAACTGGTTCTTTCCTTCCACTGTGGATTCTGGGACTTGGACTCAGGATGTCAGGCTTGAGTGGATATTGATTAGTCTTTATCAACTTGACACAAACTAGACACCTGGGAAGAGGGAATCTCAATTGATGAATTGCTTCCATCAGATGGCCCTATGGACATGTCTGTGGGGCATTTCTTGATTTCTAATTAGTAGAGGAGGGTCCAGTCCACTGTGGGAGTACCGCCCGTGTGCAGGTGGTCCTAGACTGTGTAAGAAGGGCAGCAGAGGACAGAGGTTCAGTAGCCATCACCCACCTGATGGCTCACAACTTCCTGTAACTCCAGTTCCAGGGGATTGGATGCTCTTTTCTGCTTCCCTCGTGGGTACTGTACAGACCTACAAACAAACAAAATGTCCATACACATACAATAAAAACGAATCTTTGAAAAAAGGAGTGCAGACAACTGTTGACCAATAGGAGAAGAATTAGCCTGTCTGAGGGATTATGCACAAGCAATAAAAACAGACTCCACAGGTTCTATTTACATATGTGTGTGTGCACATGCACATACACACACACACACACACACACACACACACACACACACTTAGGTAACAAACATAATCAAAGAAAAAGGGCTCTCAACTTGAGAGTGGGAGAATACAGGAGGGGTTCGAGAGAGGGTAACTGGGAGGGGCTGGAGGAAGGAAAGAGGGGAAAGTGATGTAATCCTATTTCAATTTAAAAAATTAACAAATTAAATTAAAAAAAGGAAGTACTGTGTGTTGAACCTGTGAGACGGCTCAGCGGGTAAAAGTCACTTGTCACTTGCCCTACGGTGCTTTGTGTTGCTGTGACAAAATACTAAGACCAACCTGGGGCAGGAACAGGTTTCCTTGAGCTCCAGGGCACAGCGCATCCCTGAGGAAAGCCGGTGCAGCACTCACGGAATGGAGGATGCTGCTCACGGTCCTCTTCCGGCTCACAGTCAACAAGTAAAAAAAAAAAAAAAAAAAAAAAAAAAAAAAAAAAAAAAAACTAGAGTCGTTGTTCTTTTTGTTTTGTTTTGTTTTTATGACAGGGACTCTCTACATACTCTGGCTGTCCTGGAACTCACAGAGATCCCCTGCCTATGCCCCCTAATGCCAGGATTAAAGGCGTGTGCCACCATGCCACACTCCCACATAGTAGTTTCTCAAAGATCATTGGCAATATAGAATCTAGAGCCATATCAAGTAATTCCCATCCATTACATCAAAGTTTATCCATTTATCTTACACTTTAAAGAGACTTTGTGACATAGTATATTGGGTATTTAGAAAACACAAGTCTACTACAATATGCAGATCTTCTAAATGTTGGTGCATGTCATTATCTATAGTTACTTTAAAGATCACATTAATTAAATCACCATCAATCTCAGAAGAGAAGTCTTTAAGCATTGGGAAGCATTCAAGTTCATGGTGGCAGATACAAATGTTCCAAAATTCTAATTTTTCAATTGAAAGTGTGAATTTTATCATTGGCAACAAATACTGTCAGTTGCTTCCCTTGAAGTGACAGGTTTACTTTGTTCATTTTTGGGAAACTATCTGCCAAATCCTCAAATCTGAATCATTGAAGTTTGTGTCTCAGTCATTCTTTCAAGTAAAATGGACTCCATGAAAAAAAAAAAAAAAAAAAAAAAAAAAAAAAAAAAAAAACGAGGCTATGCCAGACAATGGTGGCACATGCCTTTATTCCCAGCACTCCGGAGGCAGAGGTAGGCAGATCTCTGAGTTTGAGGCCAGCCTGGTTTACAGAGAGAGTTCCAGGACAGCCAGAGCTGTCCTGACACAGAGAAACTCTGCAAACAAACAAACAAACAAAAAAGACAAGGCCAGTTCATCTTGAGACGGCAGGTAACAAGTGCAGAAGAGTCATCACTCCTGGGGAAGGTCACTACACTCAGGATGCAGGCCAGGCTTCTTCATAGACACTTCCAGAATAATTCTGTCAGAGTATTTAAAAGACACACTCAAGGCTGGGCAGTGGTGGCACACGCCTTTAATCCCAGCACTCAGAAGACAGAGGCAGGCGGATCTCTGTGAGTTCGAGGCCAGCCTGGGCTACAGAGTGAGATCCAGGATAGGTTCCAAAAGTTACACAGAGAAACCCTGTCTTGAAAAACCTATCTATCTATCTATCTATCTATCTATCTATCTATCTATCTATCTATCTATCTATCATCTATCTATCTATACTTAAGTCTGGGACTTAGTAGAACTTTTTTTTTTATGACTGTTTTGTCATGGTATTCCTAAGTGAGCACAGAGAGTGCGGAGTAGCCTGTGACTGCTGGGACTGTTCACTACTGCTCAGATCTGTTTCCCAGAGCAGGCTGTTTTACCCCCAGTTGCTTTTCCACCATGACAAGCGTGAGCAGAAGCACTGTACAGTGCTAAGAAAATGGTCTAACCTCTGGCCTCCTGAGAGGCTCATGGTGATCTCTGGGGTTCTGTATTAGTTGCTTTTCTCCTTGCCCTTACAACACATCTGACGAAATCAACTTAAGGTGGGAAGGGCCCGTTTGGGCTCAGGTGGAGGGTGTGGGTGACCATGGCGGGGAAGGCATGCTGACAGAGCACAGACTCGCTCTTCTTCCTTCTCTCTCCTCAGATGAACTCATCTACTGCCTGTCAACGGCTCATACACAAACAACCCACACATTTAGCATCTTTGGCCTCTCCCTGGAGTCCTAGACCAGGTGTCAAGCTGCCAACTCCATCTTGGCACTTGGATGTTTCTGAGGCCCTTCAAGGGCAACATGTGTAAGAATTTGCCTATAGCCGGGCGGTGGTGGTGCACGCCTTTAATCCCAGCACTCAGGGAGGCAGAAGCAGCCGGATCTCTGTGAGTTCGAGGCTAGCCTGGGCTACAGAGTGAGTTCCAGGAAAGGCGCAAAGCTACACCGAGAAACCCCGTCTCAAACTACACTATGTCAATGATTCTGCCTCTCCCCATACACACATTAAATCAAGTCCTATAAATGTTATAGCCTAAATATCTTTTTATCTGTACCTTTTCCTCTCTCTGCATTTCCACTGCTACTCACTACCATTCCCACAATGTTATCCTTTAATAAGAATCCTTTAAAAACACACTTTAGTTAAGCCGGGTGGTGCTGGTGCACACCTTTAATCCCAGCACTCGGGAGGCAGAAGCAGGTAGATCTCTGTGAGTTCAAGGCCAGCCTGGTCTACATAGCGAGTTCCAGGACAGCCAGGGCTACACACAGAAACCCTGTCTCAAAAAATCAACCAAAAAAAAAAAAAAAAAAAGCACACACACAAGTCAAAATCTTGTTTAAACTCGTCAACAATTCCCCATGACCCTCAAAACGAGGATCAGTATTTGGCACAACCTGGCTCTCCAATGTAGGTCAAATTCTTTGTTGGAGTTCTGGGGTCAGGGGTTGAAGGCAGATGGCTCCACAGTTAACACTCACTGGCTGCTTTTCCAGATGACCCGGGTTTGATTCCCAGCATCCATATGGTGGCCCAGAACCATCTGTAATTCCAGTTCCAGAAGACCCAAAGCCCTCTTCTGACCTCTGTCGGGCACCAGGTACACACGGTGCATAGATATACATGCTGGCAAAACACCCATACTCATAAAATAATAATTACAAAAAGTTCTGAGGCTAAGGACTAGGAGGTAGCCAGTGATAGAGTGCCTTAGTGATATGTTCTTTCAATTTCTTTTTTTAAAAAACTTTTTCATTTATTTACTTTGAGTATATGAATATTTTGCCTTCATACATACACATACACCATGTGTGCCTGTTGGGTCCCCTGTTATTGAGGTTGCAAATTGGTTGTGAGCCATTATGTGGGTGCTGGGAATTGAACCCGGATCCTCTGCAAGAGCAACAAGTGCTCTTAACCACTGAGCCGTCTCTCCAGTCTCAATTCTCTCGATTTCTTAAAGAGAAAGAAATAGAATCATGTCCCTTTCTTTATATACACTCATCATGGGATGTATGTATATTCATTAATAGTGTTGTTAGAGAGAGAGGCTCAGGAAAAGGACAGTTATATGTAGGCAAGAAGTATAGGTGTGTCGGCACACACCTTCAATGCCAGCACTTGGGAGGCAGGCTAATCTCTGAGCTCTCAAGGCTAGCCTGGTATACCTAGAGATCCAGGGCTACAGAGTAAGACCCTGTCTTGAAAATTAGATAAGAAGGAAGATAGGAAGGTGTAGATGTAACCAATCGTCTTATTAAAATAAGAAACACAGAGCCAATGTAAAAGAGAAAGCCGAGAGGTCAGAGCTCAGAGATAAAATCTTACCTCCTGCAGTGCTCCTAACTTCCCCGCGAGAGAGCTACTTCCTGTTTGTCTGTCTTTAAATACTCTTTCTGTTCTGCCTTCTCTTTGGTTGTAAACCCAACCACATAACTGCCTCATCACTGCCTGTAAGTACCGCCCTCCAGGTCTTAAAGGCGTATGTCTCCAATACTGGCTGTATCCCTGAACACACAGAAATCTACCTAGCTCTTCTAACCACCACGCTCTTGCTATGGCTCTAATAGCTCTGACCCCAGGGCAACTTTATTTATTAACATAAAATTAAAATCACATTTCAGTACAAATAAAATATCACCATAGGAAGGTGGGCATGGCTTCTCAAGACAGAGCATGTTTTAGTGCAACTTAAAAAATTGTTTTTAAATTCATTATTGTGCATGTGTGTGCACAATGTGTATGTGGGAATGTGATGTGTGTGTGGAGGTCAGAGGATAACTTTATGGAATTGGTTCTCGACTTCTACCTTTATATGGTGTCTGGGGATTGAACTCAGGTTGCCAGGCGTGGCAAGTGCATCTACCTGCTGAGCCATTTCACCATGGGCATTGAAATGACTTTTTTCATTTTTTATTTTTTGAGACAGGGTTTCCCTGTGTAGCCCTGGCTGTCCTGAAACTCACTCTTTAGACCAGGCTGACCTCGAACTCAGAGATCCGCCTGCCTCTGACTCTTGAGTGCTGGGATTAAAGGTGTGTGCCACTACCACCCAGGCAAATGTTTAAAATATATATATATATATATTATATATATATATATATATATATTATATATATATGCAGAAGCAGCCATATAGTGTATATTTGTGTGTGTGTGTGTGTGTGTGTGTGAGAGAGAGAGAGAGAGAGAGAGAGAGAGAGAGAGAGAGAGAGAGAGAGAGAGAGAGATTGCCCACCAGAGTGAAAGGCTCGAAGGATCAATATAGGCTCAAAGGATCGATACAGGCTCAGGTGACACCCCATGACCAAGTTCTCAGCACAGAGGGCAGGGAATAAGAGACAAAGACCGGAGATGGAGGACGAGGGAGAAGGGGAAGGGAACAAGAGAGGGGACAGGGATGTTTGTCCCGAGGGATGTTTGTCTCTGGATGGTGGAGACAGACATAGCTCATAGGCAAATGGCAGATTATAAAGGTAAAAGGGGTAACCGCATGTCAGGATGAAGTATTTGATTTTAATTGGGCATGTTAATTAGGTGAGCCAAACGGGGCTTCTGATCACTGGACTTTAGTACTTTGAGAGCTGGACCGTGGTGGCTGGCTTTAGGACTGTAACATAATGGTTTTTAGCATTAAAAGGAACGGGATAGAAGGGCCAGGCCTGCCAGAACCATGTTTGCCATGCTCAAGCTGGCTAGAGTCCCTTCAGAGAGTGTGTGTTTAAGACAGGGTATTGCTATGTAGCTCTGGTTGACCTGGTACTCACTTGTGTATCCCAGGCAGGCCTCAGACTTGTAGTGATCCTCCTGCCTCAACCTCCCAAGTGCTAGAATTGCAGGCATGGGTCACTGCTGTGTGACAAAACTTCCTGGGAAGATGCTACACATGTCTACCTGCCCCAGACAGGGAGCCATAACAGACCAAAGTACGGATACCACCAAAATCCAGCTTGGTGAATCAGTGAGTTTTACTGGGGTTACTTACAGGAGCAGAAATCACTCAATGGCAGCCGTATCACCAAGGCCCACCCCAGCACAGGTGACCGCTCACGAAATCTGGGACCCTGGAGCACACTGCACAGCCTGCAGGCAGATCCACAGGTTGGAGAAGGTCCCTTCCAAGTGATTCAGTTGCTCTAAACATGCTTCCAGGCAGCTGGTCCAGGCTCAGAGTGGACCTTGCAGGTTGGCTTGTCTGAGTCTTCTTGGCAGCTTTTATTGCTTCATCTGGCAGGGAGGGGCCTAGTGAGTCTGGTCAGTTTCAGGGACTTCCTGAAGCCATTTTGAATTGTTTACCTCCCTTCGTAAGGAACTTCCCTGCAGGATGGAATCTTTCAATCTCAGAGGAAACTGATACAGCAGCCACAACGCCAGGATAATAAATATTGTGGAGTCAATGGTTGAATGAGGCCTAGGATGGCTCCTGTGAGCACGGATTAATGGATGGAAATAAGTCTTCTGCCCCAGGCTCCCACGCTAAGGAAAGACCTATTTTTATTTTTTATCATGTCATAGCATTTCAAAGAAAAATTCTGCCTTGTCTCAGGCATTTCATCAAAGTGTCCTCCTAAGCAGAGGACACATTTGTCTTCCTTTTGACATAGGAAGCCTTTTGTACCCCATCACTCATTCTGCCAGTTGCTCTGAAGAAGTTTAGTTAGAAATACTGGCCTTTCAGGCTTATAAGAGAGAAGATCTCTTCCTTCTCTCCCGTTGACACTTGTCTGGAAGACCCATTTTAGCAAGAGAGAACAAAATATGTGTTAGGAAAACAGAGAATGAGCACTAACAAAGTTCGGCCCTCCACAGAGGGAAGGGGAGGGCAGCTGCCGTCTGTTGAGCACCTACTAAGTTCCAGGTCTTTGCCCTTTGGAGACAGGGTTTCACTAAATGATCCTGAAGGGCCTGGAATTTGTGTTAGCTCTTCTACCTCTGCCTCTTGAGTTCCAGGATTAGAGGCCTGGCCACCATATCTAGCTTGTTCGTTTTGAGACAAGAACTTGCTATATAGTCCATTTGGGCTCAAACTTGCCATTCTCCTGTCCCAGCTTCCTAACGCTGGGATTGCAGGTACATGTCATCATACTCTTGTCATTTCGTCTTTGTAGCAGCCCTGTAAGGTGGAAATAATTGTCCCATTTGTGTATAGGAGGGAACAACAAAAGTCCAGAGACGTTAACTAACTTCTGAAGTCCAACATTTCAGTGTATCAGAATGGTTTACCCACCCACTGCTCAACCCGTCTAAGGGACTCAGTACAGGTCAAAACCTTGCAGCAGGCCAAACTATTTACCATAGGACACAACCCTTCTCAGTTTCCTGAGCCACCACAGTCTGTCCACATTCTTTTCTGTTTTAGTTAATTAAACCAGAAAGGAACTCTGACGTAAACCTACCAGTCCAGGTCCAGCAGTGGTGGTGCACGCCTTTACTCCCAGCCCTGGGGAGGCAGAGGGAGGCGGATCTCTGTGAGTTTGAGGCCAGCCTGGGCTACAGAGTGAGGTCCAGGACAGCCCAGGGCTACACAGAGAAACCCTGTCTCGGGAAAACAAAACAAAACAAAAAACCTACCAGTCCATAGCCTGTCCAGTTACCACTAGCTCGTGGCCTGCTGCAAAAAGATGAACTGTCTTAGGAAGCACGAGTTCCCTGGTGGGAAACAGTGGCTTTTCTCTCAGGTCAGATACTCTGAGGAGAAAGAGCCATTACTTGAGGCCAAAAATGAGTCTTGAATCTGGATTTAGCAGCTACTCCAGGGGTGTCCCGAGGAGCCCCATGTGCCTCTTCAGGCATGTGATACTAACCTGTGCTTGAGCTAACTTGAGAGGGCCTTCTCGCTCCTGAAGAGTCAGACTTCGATGACTGTGGAGTTAAAGAATTCAACCCAGGCCTGTCTGTTTGCAGAGCCCTGAACTTTTCATCATCCTCCCCACAGAGGATAGGTCCCTGAACCATGATGAAAGCACAGGTAGAGCGAAGTACTGTGGTGGTGTGAGTAGGTATGGTCCCCCATAGACTCACGTGTGCGAATGCTTGGCCCACAGGGAGTGGCCCCACTAGGGGGGTGTGGACTTGTTGGAGTGGGTGTGGCCTTGTTGGAGTGGGTGTGGCCTTTGTTGGAGTGGGTGTGGCCTTTGTTGGAGTGGGTGTGGCCTTGTTGGAGTAGGTGTGGCTTGTTGGGGTGGGTGTGGCCTTGTTGGAGTGGGTGTGGCCTTGTTGAGTAGGTGTGGCCTTGTTGGAGTAGGTGTGGCCTTGTTGGAGTGGGGTGGGTTGGGTAGGTGTGGCTTGTTGGAGTAGGTGTGGCTTGTTGGGTGGGCGGGCTTGGGGGGGGTGGCTGTTGGAGTAGGTGTGGCCTTGTTGGAGGAAGTGTGTCACTGTGGGGGCAGGCTTTGAAGTATCCTATACTCAGGATACACCCAGTGTGGCACAGTGTCCTGCTGCCTATGGATCAAGACGTAGATCTCTCAGCTTCTTCTCCAGCACCATGTCTGCCATATCTGCCTGCATGCCACCATGTCCCACCATGATGATAATGGACTGAACCTCTGAACTGTAAGCCACCCCCAGTTAAATGTTTCCCTTTATAAGAATTGCCATGGTCATGGTGTCTCTTCACAGTCATAGAAGCCCCAACTTAGGCAGGTGCCAACACAAAGCAGCCTGCAGTAGCAGCCATTTTCTCTAGGCTGCCGTAAGATGGTCTACAGAGTAAGAGACTACGCTGTCGCTTCCCCAATGCAGGCCACAGTTCACTGTGTCACTTCTTGTGCTAAGTCACTGGTCATCGGTGATAGTACTTGGTACTCCTAGCCAGACAATGGCCCTACCTGGATAGCTCAGTGTAGAACTCTCTGGAATCAGACAGAAGAGTTCAAATCCTCTTCCTGCCTGTCTGAGAGAGGCAACACTACGCATTTCTGCTCCTTGGTGTTCACATCTATAAAAATGGGTATAATTCCTATATCACAATATAGATTCCTATATCACAAGAAGTAAATGCATAAGACCCCAGGTTAGGGGAGTTAATATTTAATGGCTGTGGCATTTTAGTTGGGGAAGATGCAAATGGAGATTGGTAGTGATGACAGTGTACTCAAGGTCCAGAACTGTACACTTGAAAATGACTAAAAGGATGATTTTCCCCAAGTGTGTGTGTGCACATGTGCTCATGTGGCTATGTGTTTGCTATGGTGCACGTGTACAGATCAGAAGACAATTATATCTGTCAGTCTTTACCTTTCACCTTATTTGACACAAGGCCTCTTGTAGTTCACTGACGCTGCCGGAGATTCACCCGTCTGTGCCCCAGCTCACTGCAGGAGCACTGGATTACAGGTGTGTACTACTGCATCTGGCTTTATGTGAATTCTGGGGATTCAACAAACAAAGACGTTGTCCCTGTAGCAAATGCCTTATAATTGTCGTTTTCCATGTTTATCTCCACAGAAGAGAACAAGGTTAAGTCAGTCTTGGTGCTCTTAACTAAAAGTATCTTTCAGCTGCTGTGGAGCAATCTTTTTGTTCACTGTGAATATGTATTACTCTCATTGGCTAATAAAGAGCTGACTGGCCAATAGCTAGGCAGGAAAAGCTTGGGTGGGACTTGTGGACAAAAAGAGAGCACAGAGAGCCAGGCAGTGGTAGTGCACATCTTTAATCCCAGCACTCAGGAGGCAGAGGCAGAGGCAGAGGCAGAGGCAGAGGCAGCAGATCTCTATGGGTTTGATGCCAGCCTGATCTACAGAGTGAGTTCCAGGAAAGACAGGGCTACACAGAGAAACCCTGTCTCAAAAAAACAAAAGGGGGGGGGCGAGGGTATGGGGAGAAGAGGGTTGCCAGTGAGACACAGAGAGAAGCAAGATGAACATGCTATGCTGAAAAAAGGTACCACCACATGGTAGAGCATAGATAAGAAACATGGGTTAATTTAAGTTGTAAGAGCTAGTTATTAACAAGCCTAAGCTATCACCCAAGCATTTATAATTAATAATAAGTATCTGTGTGGATTATTGTCATGTAAGTTATTGGGGAGCCAGCAGTCCCAACAAAAAAAAACTCTGCCTACAGTCAGCCTTTCTTCTAAGACCCTGAGACATAGTCCTCTGCTCCAGAGAGCCGGAGACCCATTGGAATAATGAAATAAGGTAACCAGACCTAAGAGATCAAGATACTTCACTGAAGGGGCTAGAATAATATATATGTATATAAAACCATTGAGGTGGCTCAATGGCTAAGAGCACGGGCTGCCTTTCCAGAGGATCTGGGTTTGAGTCCCACCACCCAGAAGGCCTCTGACAGTCACCTATGACTCTAGTTCCAGAGGACCAATATCCTTTTCTGGTCTCTGCAGGACAATGCACACACATTTGGTGCATAGACAAACAGGCAGACATAACACCCATACACATAAAATGAAAACAAATACATCTAAAACAACGGAACGCTTCTCCGGGCTGAGCACGTTTCCCAGCTGGTTTCCAGGATTAGAAATTTCTGGGACAGTGAGTAGCTGGGCCTCGCTTCAGAACGGCAGGCCACAGAGCAGTGGCCAGGGCCCTGACTGCTGGGGCTCTCACCTCTGGAGTCTGGAGCAGCATACAGGCTCCTCCTTCTTTGGGGAGAGCAGATGATCCAGCCCCACCTCTGCTGGAAACTCAAAGCTCATCTGGGAAGGTACCTCTCTCTCCACTCATCAGTTTTCTGACCACGCCACTTGTCACGTTATTGTGTACTGTGTGGAACTGGCCTGGTTCCCCCATCTCTTCCTCACAGCAACCACTCTGCTGCTCCAAAGTCAGTGTCTGTGTTAATACGATAATGTCGTGATAATGGCCAGGAGATGTCTTCCGCTAACTGATTGGGCCCTCTGGAGTGGCATCCAAGCCCAGGCTTGATTCTCCCTGGCTAGGAGGCAACAAGGACCCAGGGCTAGAGCACAAGGTATTGGCTAGGAAATTATATCTGGGGAATCACTGAGGGGGAAAATTGGAAGTATCAGAATTTCCCAGGTTACTATTCTATGGGGGCCAAGCATCGTTAGCAGCAAAACTAATTATGATCCAGAAGAGCCAGGCCAGACTGCCTAGCATGCCAAAGCAGTCCTTCAGAGCAGCCTTGGTAGCTGGTAGGGCAGAGGCAAAGCTGCAGGCGGGTCGAGGCTCCTCGGCAGGGAGAATCTGAGAGAAGAGACTGCAGGGTCATTCAGACACGAGGCAAAGAGGAGATGGAGAGGTTTGCCTGCTGGAGGTCCTCACATCCTTCAGAGGGCTTGGACTGCAACAGGAAGTGAGATCGCTTTTGTGACTTCTACCTGCTAAGAACTGAGTTTTCTATGCCTTTCCCGTGTCCTTGCTTTCCATTTTCCCTCTTTTTAAAAAAATTGTTTTTATTTTATGTGTATGGATGTTTCCCCAGCATGTCTGTGCACCATGTGTGTGCAGTACCCACAGAGGCCAGGAGAGGGCGGTGGATCCCCTGGGACTGCAGTTAACAGGTGGTTGTGAGCCCCTGTGTGAGTGCTAGAATGGAACCCAGATTCTTTGGGGAGCAGACCTGTTAATGCTGACTGGTCTCTCCAGGCCTTCTCATTTTCTCTCGTCCTCACTGTTCCACAGGGAATTTCATGTTAGTGTCATCAGTGATGTTCATATTACTATTCTCAGATGTACTTTAAATTTTTGCGTGTGTGTGCGTGGTACTTGTAGAGCTCAGAGGATAATTTGTGGGAATTGGTTAGCTCCTTCAATCATGTGGGTCCTGGGAGTTGGACTCAGATTTTAGAATGGATAGTCAGCACCTTTGCCCATTGAACCATCTTACAGACCAACAAATGCCATTTTTTATTTTATTATTATTATTTTTTTTTATTTTTGGTTTTTCGAGACAGGGTTTCTCTGTGTAGCTTTGCGCCTTTCCTGGAACTCACTTTGTAGACCAGGCTGGCCTCGAACTCACAGAGATCCATCTGCCTCTGCCTCCTGAGTGCTGGGATTAAAGAGGTGCCACCACCGCCCGGCTGCCATTTTTATTTTTATTTTATTTATTTATTTATCTTTTTTGTTTGTTTGTTTGCTTTGTTTTTCGAGACAGGGTTTCTCTGTGTAGTTTTGGTGCCTGTCTGTAGACCAGGTTGGCCTTGAATTCACAGAGATCCACCTGCCTCTGCCTCCCAAGTGCTGGGATTAAAGGCAAGTGCCGCCGCCACCGCCACCGCCGCCACCCCCTGGCCAAATGTCGTTTTAAGTCCTCGTTTGTTGTAGAAGTATTTAGATGGTTGTTTGTCCCTTCTGACAGGTGTGGTGCTGCTTGCCTTGGATCATAGTACTCGGGAGGCAGAGGCAGGTGGATCTCTGTGAGTTCTAGAGTAGCCTGGTCTACAGAGTGAGTTTCAGGTCAGGCAGGGCCCATCTCAAAACAATCAAGACAAAACCAAACCCTCTCTCTTCATTTGGCCTCCATGCTGCTGTTCTGCCCTGTCTCTACGGTCCCCTCTATTAGTCCCATCTCCTCCCCCTCTGCGGGGTTACCCATACTGCCCACACACCTCACTCTTCACACCCATCCTTTCTCTCCGCTAGTAATCCCAGCAATAATTGACTGCTACTTAGGAGAGCTGGGCGGTAGAGCACATGCTTAGTAGGCAGAAAGTCCTGAGTTCAAGCCCTAGCAGCCAGATAAACAAGTCCACACCGTTAGTTCAAAAGTAAAGGTAACTATGTGACTAACTCCCACCCCTCACGTGCTGGGTCCCCAGGCTTCCCTGTGGCAGCCGGTGTCTGTTCCACTAGGCTCAATGCTAGCCCCGCCTCTTGCTTTCACACCCCTCAGGCCATGCTGGGTCCCGCCCCTTACACAGTCTTCAGAATCTCTTCCCTGCATCTCTGGTTCCACAACTGCCGTCACCAGGACACTCGCCATCGTTGCTGGCCCAGGGGATCTGTAATGGCCACTGAATTAGTTACAACATGTATTGGGCTGGGATTTAGAGGCCTCCCACCCCATCACAGTGTTGTTCACCAGAGAGAAGACTGATTCCTTATGAGCCCATGCAGAAGTAGCTGAGGGCTCAGGGATCCTACAAGGTCAGGGACCATGGTTCTTCACGGCTTGCAGCTGTGTTACCTTCAATATGTAACTTCCACTGAGTGGTGGTGGCACACGCCTTTAATCCCAGCACTCGGGAGGCGGAGCCAGAAGGATCTCTGTGAGTTTGAGGCCAGCCTGGTCTACAGAATGAGATCCAGGACAGGCACCAAAACTACAGAGAGAAACCCTGTCTCGGAAAAACAAGACAAAACAACAACAAATAAGTTTGTATATATATATATATACATATCTTCCATATTGTGGCCTTAGATGACTGGTCCCTCCAGCTGCTGCCGTCATCTGTGAGATTTCAGTTTAAGGAAAGAAAGAAGTGAAGGGCACCCTCCCCCCTTTTAAAAGAGTGACCTGGCCAGCACTTGGGAAGTAGAGGTGGATGGATCTCTGAATTCCAGGCCAGCCTGGTCTACAAATCGAGTTCCATGACAGCTACAGCTACACAGACAAGGGGGAAAACAAGGACTATGACCTGAAAAAGGCTACTTGGTGTTTGTTGTCTGTCTGTTTTTCAAGACAGGGTTTCTTTGTGCAACAGTCCTGGCTGTCCTGGAAATCCCTTTGTAGCCCAGGCTGGCTTCGAACTCACAGAGATCTGCCTGCCTCTGCCTCCTAAGTGCTGGGATTAAAGGCATGCGCCACCACTGCCTGGCTGAAAAAGGCTATTTGTTCAATGTTCCATTGCTCTGAAGAGATGTCATGACCACGGTAACCTTGTTTACTTATTTTTATCTATTCTTCTCTCATACAACACATTCTGACTGCAGCCTCTCCTCCCTCCGATGTAGTAGGTAGCCATTCCAGCTTGGATCTAGAAGTTCCAACCCCCATTGAGACTCTGGCAACTGTCACGCCTACGAGGCGGGGCCAGGGGAGGCACCTGGAGACCCGAGATCTGGATAGGCCAGCGCTCTCTCTGTGCCGGGACCCTGAACGGTGGAGGTGGACCTAGAAGAGCTCCAGAGAACACCGCTGGATTTCGATACACCTTCCCCAGACCCCGCAACCTACCTCTCCCTTAATTTGTAAGTTGCCCACTAAATAAATCTTCCTTTTAACTAAGTGGAGTGGCCTTAATAATTTCACCAATACTCCTCTCCTCCCAGTCCCGCCACCTCCCCTCTCCCCCAGATCCACTGCTCCTCCGTTTCCCTTCAGAAAAGAACAGACCTCCCAGGATATCAACCAAACATGGCATAAAAAGATACAATAAGACTAGGCACAAACCCTCATATCAAGGCTGGATGAGGCAACCCAGTAGGAGGAAAAGGGTCCCAAGAGCAGGCAAAAGAGTCAGAGACTGCCCACTCCCTCTGTTAGGAGTCCCATAAAAACACCAAGCTACACAACCATAACATACATGCAGAGGACCTGGCAGGCTCGTGCAGGCTCCATGGTTGCTGCTTCGGTCTCTGTGGGCCCCAATGAGCCTTAGTTGGTTCTGTGGGCTGTATTCCCTGGTGTCCTCGACCCTCTGGCTCCGAAAGTCCTTCCTCCCCCTTTTCCACAGGGTTCCCTGGGCTCACCGAACTGGCTGAGCAGGGGGCCTCTGCTGGAGTTGGGGGCCAGGATTAACCACGATAACTCTTATAAAGGAAAGCATTTAATTGGAGAGCTGGCTTGCATTCAGAGGTTCAATTAGTCCATTATTGTCATGGCAGGAAGCATGGCAGCACACAGGCAGACGTAGTGCTGGAGAGGTAGCTGAGAGTTCCACATCTGGATCCACAGACAGCGGAAAGGAGAGAGAACCAGTGGACCTGCTGGGCTTCTGAAACCCCAAAGCCCCACCCCTTTGACACACTTTCTCCATCAAGGCCACACCTCCTAATCCCTGTCAAGTAGTGCCACTCCCTAATGACCAAGCATTCAAATATACGAGCCTATGGGGGCCATTTAAAAAATAAATAAATAACTTATTTAACTTTTATTTTATATGCATTGGTGTGAAGGTGTCAGATCCCCTAGGAATGGAGTCACAGAGTGTTGTAAGCTGCTGTGTGGGTGCTGGGAATTGAACCTGGGTCCTCTGGAAGAGTAGCCAATGCTCTTAACCACTGAGCCATCTCTCCAGACCTCTATGGGGGTCATTCTTATCCAAACCACCACACTACTGTTTGAGGTGATGGATATATTAGTTTGATTGGGATAATAATTTCATACGCGTATGTATCACAAAACATCACACTTTATATATTTACTTTTTTTTAAAGATTTATTTATTTATTATGTATACAGAGGAGGGCACCAGATCTCATTACAGATGGTTGTGAGTCACCATGTGGTTGCTGGGAATTGAACTCAGGACCTCTGGAAGAGCAGTCAGTGTTCTTAACCTCTGAGCCATCTCTCCAGCCCTTTATATATTTACTTTTGTGTGTGTGTATATATGTGTATGTGACTATCTCCCTCAATCACTCTCCACCTTATTTATTTATTTGTGTGTGTGTGTGTGTGTGTGTGTGTGTGTGCCCCTCAGTCACTCTCCATCTGATGTGCGGTGCATGTGCATGATTGTGCAAAGGCCAGCAGAAGACATCACGCCTCTTCTCCATCACCTACTGCCTTAATTGTCTTGAGAGAGTGTTTCTCACTGAACTGGAAGCTCACCACTTTTTTAGACTAGGTTGGCTGGCCAGCAAGCTTTTGGGATCTGCCGGTCTCTGCCTTCCTAGTGCTGGGATTTCAGCCGTATGCCATTGTACCTAACTTTTTAAGTGGGTTCTGAGAATCCAATTCCACTTTTCTTGCTTGCCTGACAAGCACCTTGCTGACTGAGCTATCTCCCCAGGGTCCTAAGTATTTGCAACCTGTGTCAGCCAATTACATCTCAATAAAAACTGGGTGGAGGTGGGGGCCAGCACAGTGCCCGGCTACGCTGAGCCCTCCAGAACTTGACTTGAACGTCGTAACACTGCCCTGCTTGGATGCCATCCTCCGGCATTTTGTCCTATGCTGCTGTCCTTAGCTCCAAGGGAGATTAGGGAATGTAACCCCTTTTCTGAACCTAGTTAAAATGTGGATGAGGAGAAGTTTGGGGAGAAAATCTTGGCTCCAGGAATAGTCTCCTCAGCAGTTACCTGTTGTTGCTGGAGGGCTTCTCTTCAGGTTCCACCAAGCCCCGCAGTCCCACAATCCATGTATAAAATAACTACTCAGACGCTTATATAACTTATAAACTGTATGGCTGTGGCAGGCTTCTATTGATGTAACCAACCGTCTTATTAAATAAGAAACACAGAAACAATGTAAAAGAAACAGAGGTCAGAGCTCAGAGCTAAAATCTCACCCTTCCGCCTGCATGTAGCTTCCAAGAGAGCTATTTCTGTCTGTTCGTCTATTTATAGTATTTTGTTCTGCTTCTCATTGGTTGTAAACCCAAAACGTGACTGCATCGTCACTGTCTGAATATACAGCCCAGTCTTAAACATATGTCTCCAATGCTGGCTGTATCCTGAACACACAGAATCTATGATTAAGGCGTTGCACCACCACCCCACCACCACCACCCCCCACCACCACCACCACACTCGTCATGGCTCTAATAGCTCGACCCCCGGCAACTTTATTTATTAACATACAATCAAAATCACATTTCAGTACAATTAGATTACCACCACAGCTTCTGCTATTTTTTATATTTATTAACCATTTCTATAAATCTATACCTTGCCACGTGGCTGGTGGCTTACCAGCGTCTTTACATGCTGCTTGTCCTGGTGGTAGCTGCAGTGTCTCCCTCTCCTTCTTCCTGTTTTCCCAATTTTCCTCTCTCCTTGTCCTGCCTATACTTCCTGTCTGGTCATTGGCCATCAGTGTTTTATTTATATAGAATGATATCCACAGCAGTTACCCTACTGTTCTCCGTGTTTGTGTTTTGAGACCGAGTCTCAAGCAGGGTGTGGTGGCGCACGCCTTCAATCTCAGCAGTTGGGAGGCAGAGGCAGGTGGATCTCTGTGAGTGCTCGACCAGTCTGGTCGACACAATGAATTCCAGGACAGCCTGGGCTACATAGTGAGATCTTGTCTAAAAGTAAATCAATAAAAAAATAAACAGTTCTGGAGCTGAAAAGATGACTCAGAGGTCAGGAGCACTTGTGGCTCTCGCAGGGACCCAGGTTTGGTTTCCAGCAACCACACGGTGGCTCACAACCATCTGTAACTCCAATTCTAGGGGATCTGATGCCTTCTTCTGACCTTCTTGGGCACCAGGCATGTACATAGTGCATACATACAAACAAGCAAAACACACACACATGTAAATGTGAATAAACTTTTAAAAAGGAATAAAAAGTGCCTTGATAATAGACATGCACCACCATGCCCAGCTGAACTTTATTTTCTATAAGGCAACTAATACCAAATGAAATATCTTTATTTGCTTTTTATCTGTTTCTCCCACAAGGGCATTGATCAAGTGTCCACAGAGACATGTTTCTGGAGTGAGTAAGGAGAAGGTAAACATAACAGTACGTGGTACAGGGCAGCCAAATTGGAATTTCTGGGCTCAACTCAGAAGGACCCACTTCTTTTTCTTTAAAAAAAATTTTTTTAGAATTATTTATTTTCTGGAGAGATGGCTCAGAGGTTAAGAGCACTGATCTTTCCAGAGTTGAGTTCAATTCCAGCAACTACATGTGCTCACAACCATCTGTATGAGATCTGGCGCCCTCTTCTGTATACATAATAAATAAATAAATCTTTAAAAAAAAAAAAAAAGAATTATTTATTTTATTTTATTGGGTTTTTAGTTTGTTTGTTTTTCAAGACAGGGTTTCTCTGTGTAGCCCTGGCTGTCCTGGAACTTGCTCTGTGTAGACCAGGCTGGCCTCGAACTCATAGAGATCCTCCTGCCTCTGCCTACAGAGTGCTGGGATTAAAGGGTGTACCACCACTGCCCAGCTATTTATTTTATGCATGTGAGTATTTTGTCTGCGTGCATGTATGTGCATCCCATGGTGTCTGGTGTCTGTAGAAGTCAGTAGACGCTGTTGAAGCCCCAGAGCAGGACCTCACTTGCTGCTGGTCTGTCTAAGACATGGTTTGAACCAGTTCTCATTCAGTGGATGGGGGGAAGATGAAGGAAGGTTACACACCCAGACAGCTAGGGGAGATGGACGGGAGGGCTTGGACTGTCGGGGGACCCCACGTGAAGCGGGAGTCAAGCGGAAAATTTGGAGCTGAGCAGGAGATAAATTTCCTCCACCATCCTTTTCTGCTCTGGGCAAAATGCAAAGGTCATGGTTGTTGTTCTCCGCAGCTGGCTCCTCACAGGGCCACTTAGACACGGCTCTGACATTTATTACCACAGGAGAAGATCAAAGGCCTCCGCTGAGGCCCAACTTGGGATTTCTGTACCAAGAAGTTTCCGTTCCTCCGCTTCGATGAGGCTGCCTGTTGCACCCTCTCCTGGGTTTTCCTTCTCTTGACTTTCTTCCAGGCTTGTGTTGTGGGTAGGGAGTAGAGCCAGGAGTGTGGGGACAATTCCCACAGAGCTACCCCTGGCTCGGCTCCAGAGTGCTAGCACCTATCCTTAACCCACCCTTTGCTTCTCTTGTTACCCTCTGGGTGAATCTTTCCGAGAGTTTCTAAGGGTGCAAAGCCTATGCAGACCTGGCAGTGCAACAATCCAGAAAACTGTGATATTCCGTAACTGAGACTTTGCATTTGGCGCTGTCCCTTGGGGAAGCTTAGATGAGAGACGTTGGGGACAAAGCTAGAGTGGACCAGTCCGTGGAGACGAAATCCCCCTGCAGCTGGGAAAAGGCTAAAGAGTCATCCTCTGGGTGCTTCTGCCTCTTGCTTCCACGGACCCGTGTGAACCCACACCCACACAGGTATACAACACAAGAGCAACAGTAACTTTAAAAAAATTTATTACACTTAGTTTTTAAAGACATAGTGGCTTCATTTTACACTTCTTTGTCTAATTTGTTTACTGTGTGTATGTGTGTCAATGTGTGTGTGTGTGTGTGTGTGTGTGTGTGTGTGTGTGTGTGTACGCATGGAGGTCAGAGGACAGCTTGCTGGAGTCAGTGCTCTCCATCCACCACGTTTGGGTCCCAGGAATGGAATTTAGGTCATCGGGCTCGGTGATCAGCATCTGTCCTGACTGAGCTCCTCTCTCTCCGGCTTAAGCAATAGTTCTGAAGCTTTATTTTATTTTTTGGTGTTTGAGACTGGGTTTTTCTGTGTAGCCCTGGCTGTCCTGGAACTCACTCTGTAGACCAGGCTAGTCTTGAACTCAGAGATCCTCCTGCCTCTGCCTCCTGAGTGCTGGGATTAAAGTAGAGCACCACCACCACCGCTGGGCCATAGTTCTGAAACTTTAAAGTGTGTGCTGTGGCATGTACACACTCACATATACACAATGAATGAATGAATGAATGAATGAATGAATGTCCATAGACATTACTTGGGGAACTTGACATTGTGTATTACCTGTTGCCACACCTAGACTTTCTGATCAATAGATCTAAGTAGGACCTGGAGATGTACATTTCTAGAGAGTTCCCAGCTGGTGCTGACACTGTTGGTTCCAGTTACTGGCCTGGAGCAAATAATTTGGGTTTAAAGAGGAAACCTGTCCCAGTGGTCCTGATCTTAAGTCCTTTCTCCTCACTCCCCAACTAAGGGAAGTGGGCTTAGGTTATCACAGAGTCATTCAAATTAAATGTCAACGACTTTCTGACTGTAAGAGCTGTTGGCCAAGACCTCTGTCCCTCAGACCCTCATTCTTGCCACACCCCGCCCTGGGCAGGGACTCGGGAATTAGCGTCAACTGTTGCAGGTGGAGAATAGGAGATAATGGATGCAGAGTAAGCAGAGGGAACCCCTTCATCCCTACACTCTGTTTCTCGAGGTTAAACTATTTGTTCCTTCTGGGCTGTGCTCAAGCTGATGTCCATGAAAGCATTTGTGCTTAATGTCCCCAGCTCATCAGCAGCCCCACCTGGGGCTCTTCTAATCAGACTCCTTGGTGGCAGCACAGTGAAAAGTGAGGTTGCGTCCGCACCCGCTGCCCAGCCTCAGCTGGAGAGGGACTGTCTAGACAAAGATCCCGTCCAGGTGGGCTCAGAGGCGGCCTGATAAAGACTCCTCCCTACTCCGTAGTCCATCCATCGATAACCTGTCCTCCACTTCCTGTTTGGTAGTAGTGCCAGCATAGGCTTCCTGGTCACCTTGGCTAAAGTAGCAAGACACTGTCCCCACCCCACACATACCCCATCTTATTGTCTTTCCTTAGTTTAGAAAACAGTGGCCAGCTGGGGGTGGTGGCGCATGCCTTTAATCCCAGCACTCAGGAGTTTGAGGCCAGCCTGGACTACAGAGTGAGTTCCAGGATAGCCAGGGATACACAGAGAAACACTGTCTCAAAAAAGAAAAAAAAAAAGAGAGAGAGAGAGAGAGAGAGAGAGAGAGAGAGAGAGAGAGAAGAAAACAGTGGCCTTAGGCCATGTATATTCCTTAGTTGGTAAAGTGCATGCTCTTAAGTCCTGGGTTCAACCCTAGCACTGCACAAAAATGCAGGTGTGATTTTGTGTAGCACATGCCTTGGCCACGGAAGTGTGAGACCAGACCCTTCCTCTAAAAAAGAGAAGGAAGGAAGAAAATGGCCTCCTTGGCTTGTGTTTCTGACTTCTTGTCCCACTGTGCTCATCCAGCATTGATTGTTTTACCTCTATAATTGCAGTGGGGAGAGGAGGGGAGGGGAGGGGAGAGAAGGGGAGGGGAGGCTTTCCCATACTGCTAGCTTCCCCTTTCAAAGTCCAAAATCCTAGGGTGAAGATGTAGCTTCGTTGGTGGAGTGCTTGCCTAGCATGCACAAACCCTGGGTGTGATCCCTAGCACCGCGTACAACCAAGTGTGGGGACACGCACCTGTAATCCTAGCACTCAGGAGGTGGAAGCAGGAGCATCAGAAACTGAAGTACCTCCTCTCCTACACAGTGAGTTCAAGGCCAGCCCAGACTACATGAGAGCTTATCTTTTATTTTTCTTTTTAATTATCTTTAACTGGCTTGCGCTACAGTCTCTCAATCTCGTGGTTTCTTTGAAGGTCAGATAAACAACTTAATTTTGGCTTGGTGATATAGAGCGTCAGCACAAGTGACTCCATTTTGGTTTGTCCAGTTGAGCCTAGTGGGGGAGATCAGTCTAGACTATGGTCTTCTATACATACATTTCATTTAGCAGGCCTTTGGGAGATAATGAAGATTAGATGGCATATAAGAGTGGAAACTCACAAATGAGGATCAGTGCCTCGAAGATTGTGGCAGCTTGCTGCTTCTCTACGGTTCACCATGTGAGGATGCACCGGCAATCCAGTAGTGGGTTAAACATGTTGGTATTCTCATCTTGGACTTCCAGCCTTCAAAACAGTGGGAAATTGATTCCCGTTGTTTCTAAGTCACCTGGTTTGTTTTAATAGCCGGAACTGACTAAGATTATCCCACTAGATAACCCCCCAACACCAGCAAGTATGCAACCTGCTGGAAAAGAACGACACTTGTGTCCCCAACCCTACCAAGGACACACTTGAGAGAGGAAGGGGTTGAGTTGCCCTGCTAAGAGAGAGAGAGGACCAACAAAGCGCCAGAGATGAGCTCCTGCTTATCCTCCCCTCATTTGGAGGAAACCTCGGGTCCCCAAAGTGACAGATCCGGCTGCTATTAGAATCACAGGGCTGAATACTGCTGACTTTCCTCCTCCTAGGCAGGGAGAGTCCATATGGACACCAGTATTCCAGGCTACAAACAAGCTGGCTGGTTGGCCAAGAGCTCAGGGCCTTCCTCTTTCCTGCCTTTCCCACCCTGGCTACTCATCCTGAGGTCTGAGCCACGGGAAAGCTCTCCAAGCTGCTGGAACAGAACATCACAAACTGTTCCTGTTGTGGTCTGGGCAGCCAGCTCCCCAGCCTGCTGCTGCTCGAAGGTAACTGGGAAGTAATGAGCACACAGCATCCCTCTACGCGCCAGTCTCTTCATTTGGGCAGAATCACATCCGAGGCAGGCAATTTAGGGAGTGATCGGGAGAGTGGAAGGAGACAGAAGCGCACCGATAGCCAACTGGGCAAAGGCAGGCCGCAGTATGCCGTATGCTTTCCCCGCTAACCAGCCTTCTGGCTCAGCCAGTTCAGACCCATCTGCCCAGCTTTCTTCCAGGCTCTACAGAAATACCAGATCTTCCCTTTTCGGCTTCCAGGCCCCACCTGGCCCATCCCCAAGATGTATCAGCCGCCCAGCTGGAGGCTGGCTTGGTGGAGGGCCATGTGAGCAGGGCACAGGCGGCAACCATAAGTGTGAGCTGATGAGCCCGTGGCTTACAGCTAAGTTGGGCAGGTGGGTGCACTTAGAGGCTGAAATGCCATCTGCTCCTGGCTCCCTTCCCTCTTAGGATGTGAACACCCAGAGAGCAGACTTTGGAGGTGGGAGACCCATGTTTGACCCTGACTTTGGAGGTGGGAGACCCACGTTTGACCCCGAGCTGTACTTTTTTAGCTGGGAACTTTAATACAGCCAACCCCGCTAAATTCTATGAGTGCAGAAGCAGAGTGGCGGTATATACCTGTCATTCTATCATTTGGGAGGCTGAGACAAGAGAACCCAGAGTTTGAGGCCAGACTGGGCTAGATAATGAGACACTGTCTTAAGACAAATAAATATTGTTTGTTTGTTTGTTTGTTTTGAAAGTGAGGGATTGGGGATAAAGCTCAGTGGTAGAGCACTTGGCATGCTCAAGGTCTTGGATTTAATCTCAAGTACTGAAAGAAAAAGGCAATTATTAGAGTCCTTTGAGAGGAAGAGCGGGGGTGGTGCGCACGCCTTATCCAGAACGGAGGCAGAGGCAGGCGATCTCTGTGAGTTCAAGGCCAGCCTAGGCTACAGAGTGAGTTCCAGGACAGGCCCCGAAGCTACACAGAGAAATCCTGTCTTGAAAAACAACAAAAGAAAAAAAGAAAAGAAAAAGAAAAAAGAGAGAGAGAGAAGGAATGAGTAAGCCAACTGTATACAGATCTCAGTCGTCTTTCTCTTGCCTGTCCCTGGGTCCTCCTGGGTCCTGGTCCCACAGGAGCCGATCTCTTAGCTGCCAGGGAGGGGGAGATGCTCCCGGAAGGCAGCCCCACCCCACTGAGGGGCTGCCAGAGCCCTGAACCTCTAGGACAGGGTGGCTGGCCCATGTCTGTGTGGTTCTTCCATCTTCCAAAGGGACAGAAGCTTGGGTCAGGGAGACATGGGCAGTAGATGGGATGAGGCCTGGTTTCTGCTGCTTCCTCCCAGAAGTCTAAGGTTCTACGTGGTTTTCACACCTGGAAAACAGGTTCCAAGTTGGAATCGCTGCTGGAGATTGGTGTCAGGAACTACTTTCCCTCTGGGCTTCATCCTTGGTGATTTACAGGAATTATTTGGACATAAGAGTTAATGGAAGTAGGTTGCCAGTGTGCGGGCAAATTCATCACTGTCTCCTTGCATTCCAGGAGCGGATCTGTCTTTCAGGGTAATATATCCTGGAGACACTTTCCAAGACCTGAAAAATATAGGCTACCTTGGGAGGACAGGGCCGGGCAGCCAGGGCAGGGATTTCATAAACTTGAGGGGTGATTATAGACTGCAATGTAGCTGCAGGAATTGTCTGGGAGGGTTTTTCCTTTTGTTTCTTTAATCATGGGGCAGAAGCGGTGTGTGGCGGTGGGGGGGGGGGGGCAGAGAGTATCAGCTTCAGTGGGGCCTAAGCTTAAGGCTTCCCTTTCCCCAACCACCGATCCAGCTCCTGCTCTGTAAAACAGTCTTGTTCCCTGTGCCCGCTGTTTAGTGCGGGAAGGTGGCAGCGGGGGTGGGGTGAGGGTGGGGGGCCTTTTGCGGGTGTGTTGCTCTGAGGGGGGGTCTTCTACTTTGACTCCATTGCCTGCATCCTGTTTCAGCACTCATTTTGCATATGGGGGTGGAACTCACTGAGTCCAGTGAGAGCTGCCCCCTCCAACTTCGCATTTGCTGGGCCTGCTCCACGGACTGAGTGGTGTGTGTGGTGTGTGTGTGTGTGTGTGTGGTGTGGTGATGTGTGTGTGCGCGTAGTGTGTGTGTGCGTGTGCGCGTGTGCGTGAGTGCGCATGTCCAGGCCTACGTGTAGTGTGAACGCACACAGCAGCTGTAAAGTGCTAAGTGGGAGATGACCAGTGATGATGCTGAAGCCTGTCCTGACCTCTCCCGCCAGCCAGAGCGCCGCGCTTAGACATTCACTTGGGGTTTATGGCTCTGTTCCTGATCTTCATCTAACCAGCTTCTCACCATCTATCTCCTCTTTCCCCCTCCCTTCCCGATCCTGGAAACGGAGCAGGTTGGAGGAAGCACCTCCCTCCTGGCTGCTGTTATTTACGATGTACAAAATGAATTTAAATCAGAAGGAAGAAAGAGCTAGGAATGGGGGTGAGGGGTGGGTGTCCTGGAGAGAACGCGGCCCTGGAGAATCCTGTAAACTCATGGAATCTAAGAACCAGAGAACGAGGGACTCGTGGCTCTCTCCTGGGCTTGAAGACAGGAGCTGGAGGCCTTTCTGGAAATAGCTATTGCCTGCCAGTGAGAAATGTGGACCTGTCCCGCTGGCCCCTGGGGAGTTGCTGGGAACATTAAAATGTCCCTTCCTGGACTCCTCACAGCCCATAGTCAGAGCCCAAAGGTGACCGAGTGTCTCAGCTTCTGCTCTCTTGGGCTCAGAAAGGGAGTTTGGTCTTGCTATGTGGACCATACTTTTTTCTTCTGAAGCTGGTGACATCTGTCTTCAGAGGCCACACTTTAGGGCTTGGGGTGTGACAGCCTGGGTGTTAGCCTCCTGTGGAAGTCCGGTTCTAGTTCTGGTATTATTTGGAGGGCTCTGGAGCCAGGGTCTTGTTGGCGGCAGGGCCCCCTGCAGTGGCAGGATGTGGGCACCGCAGCTGGAACCCTTCCTTCCCCACCTCTAGCTGCTGTCAGGAAATCTGAACAGCAGGGGGTGCTCCTGAGTCACCCCAGAGGAGTCTGGCTGTCTCGTCTCAGCCTTGGCTGGGGAAATTTTGCCGGTCAGGATGAAGGTGAGCGGGGCAGACTATCCAAGCTCTGTCTTCTTCTGGCAGACAGAGACGGGAACTTGAGTGGGAACTGCCTCCAACTTGTGTGGGGCCCCGTGGGTTTCAGGAAGTGCCCTCTGTGCCTCTGAGAGAACAGCTTGTGAGGCAGGTCTCTGTGGAGATGTCACGGCCAAAGCCGGCTCCCGCCTCGCTTGGGGCCATGGAACTTTAGGCCCTTTGCCAAAAGCAAACCTCAGGCCTTCTCAGGGAAGTGGAATATCTCCGTTTTCTTCAGAAATATTTCCAGGTTAATCCGTGTTGCTGTTGTCCATGCCCCGCCCACTGGACTCTTCATCCTGGGGAGTGGGGACGGGAACCTTCTCTCCCAGATCTGACACGGTCCCCGACTTTCCTCGAATTTACTGGAGTCAGAGAGGATTGGACTGAGGCTGAGGCTGCCAAGCAGGTCTAAGGGTGGCGCATTCCTGACCCGGCACCCGCCCTTACAACGGCCAGCAGCTGCTGTGGAAAGGAAGTCCAGAGGGAAGGCTTCCCAACAACCCCTTTGTGCCACACCCAGAATGTTTTCCAGTTGTCTTTTTCAGGTTTTCTCCTCCCCCTCCCCTCCTCCCCCCCCCCAAAAAAAAAAAAAACAAACAACAAGTGGCTTGTAAATTCCCCCTTCCCAATGACACCTGTGTGGTGTTGATTTATGAGTCTAGCCAGGGTAAGATGTCTGTGTCAGGTTACACAACCTAAAAGAAAAGCCAGGCCTTTTGCTTTTAGCACCTCCACGGTCTCTTTGTGGAGAGGACTGGGGTTGGGGAGCCCAGGCGCAGTACTGGGAAGAACAGAACCTCTGGGCTGGAGCAGGCTTTGTTGCCCACAGAGTTGAAGGTCAGAGTTGTGTGTTTGTTACGGGGGATTGGTTCATGCCCCAATCTGTCGCCCTCCATCCAAAGCAATGCAGGTGTTCTCCCTAGAGTTTGGCTTCCCTGGAAATCAAAGGCCTTGGAGCCTCCCGCAGAGCCACAGGCTTGCCTAGGGGGAGGGGAGCCTCCACTTTCTTCAGACGCCCTAGTTTCTGCGTGTTCAAGGCTCTAGCGTTGGTTACCCAGCCCCACTGAGGCACTAATGCAGGGTGGTAGGGGTGAGGATTAGCCCTCTCTGGAGGAAAATCTGAAGAGCAGTAAATCCTATAAGCCCCTAGGCCTGAAGCCTTTCCCCTGTGTCTCCCAGGTCTTTCGGTCAGGGCATTTCACCCGAATCTCCCCCCCCCCCTTGCACTTTGACCCCTCCTTTCGCATGTGGCACTCACCAAAACCCTGCGACGCTCACTTGTGCCGTTGGTCGTAATGCCAGACTAGAGGAAGACGGTAGGCTGGCCTCGAACTCAGAGAGATGGACCTGCCTTTGCTTCCAAGTGCTGAGATTAAAGACATGCGCCACCGTGCCCGGCATCTATCACTTCTTTTTGATTGTAGATTTGAAACAGGGAGCTACAGGAAGGACCAAGGATGGGGAAGACTGCATTGGTTCCAATACCCAAGATCAGTCAATCTCAAAAGTCAGGAGTGTAAACTGGGCAGTGTGGTGCACGCCTTTAATCCCAGCACTTGGGAGGCAGAGGCAGGCGGATCTCTGTGAGTTTTAGGACAGCCAGGGCTACACAGAGAAAGCCTGTCTCAAAAAAACCAAATAATAAAAAAAAAAAAGTCAAGAGTGTGAGCTGGGTGGGTGGTGGTGCATGTTCAGCCAAGAGGGCCAGAAATTCAAAGCTACCCTCAGTATATAGTGAGTTCAAGGCCTGGGTTGTATGAGATTGTTCAGTGAATGAAAAACAAAACAAACAGGCAAAAAGGCCTAAGTGTGACTGGGCCTGGAGGAGTGTTGGTATTTTTAGGGAGAAATACACCTGAGTTTGGGGAGCAGCCTGTCCTGCTCATTGATGTCTTAAAACCGGGCCTAGAAAAACCAGGGAGTTGAAGATCAACTTGGGCTACATAATGAGACTCTGTCTCAAAGAACCAAACCAAAAATACCAAACCCTCAAACAAAAAGAGGAAATCAATGAACTTTGTCCATTCCCTGTAGACCCTCCCCTAGCCTGAAGTTCGGACCCTCTCTTGGGGTTGGCTCTGCAGGAGACAAAACCTTTTCTATCTTAAATGGCCATTTACTCCTTCTGTAGACGTCAGCCTGCTGGGAAGCCTCAGGCTCTGGAGGAGGAAGTGATAGAGGGCAGAGACAAAGGCTCACATCTGGTCTGGAAGTGAGTTGAAGTTCACGAGTACTACCTCACTACTACTTTGTCTTAGCTCCAGGAACTGGTCAGTCTCTGTCTCTCTGGTGTGTGTGTGCGTGTGCGTGTGCGTGTGCGTGTGCGTGTGCGTGTGTGTGTGTGTGTGTGTGTGTGTGTGTTTTAGGAATCAAAATCAGTGTCTTATACACTCTACCGCTGGGCTGTACCTCAGCCCCCAAGTCTCCCTTATTGCTTAGGTACTAGGAATTTGGGGCTGGTGATGACTCTTTAGCATGTAATCCATTTGGTTCTGTTCTGTTCGCTTTTAAATGCGGTCTCACGTAGCCCAGGCTGGTCTGGAACTTACTATGTAACTGAAGATGACCTCGAACTCCTGGTCCTTCTGTCTTGCCTCCTCAGTATTGGAATTATAAACATGAGCCCTCATGTACAGCGTTTTGTTTTCTTTTGAGATGGTGTGGTGGTTTGAATAAGAATGGCCCCCATAGGCTCATATATGTGAATATTTGGTCCCTAGGTGGTGGAACTGCTTGGGAAGAATTAGGAGGTGTGGCCTTGTTGGAAGAGATGTGTCACTGGGGGTGAGTTTTGAGGTTTCAAAAGCCCAATCCATGTCCAGTTAGCTCTCTCTGCCTGTTCTTCTGGATCAACTCTCAGCTACCTCACTCCCCTACTCTCCACCCCCCTCACCCTGGCATGATCCCCACCATAATGAGCATGAACTTCTGAAACTGTAAGCCCCAAATAAACTCTCTCTCCACTGAGTTGCCTTGGTCCTGGTGTCTCTTCGCGGCAACAGAAGAGTCATTAAGACAGAAAGGCTCTTACTATGTAACTGAGGCTAGCCTTGGCTTCTCAACTGTCCCTTCTCTCTCCTCAGTGCTAGGATTACAGGTGTGCCCCACCATCTGTTGCAGGGAGTGAAGAGAATGCAGAGCTGGCTGCCTCCACTGAGGCTAAGGTACGGGTACAAACACGATTCTTCAGGGAATCCGCAAGCCACAATTGAGTCAGTTCTAACCACGATTCTGATTTTCCAGATAAATAAGCCAAGTGCACAGTGCTAATAATAATCAAAATGGGGACCCATTGGTAGCCTGATAACCTGAGTTTAATCCCTGGGACCCACGTGATGGAAAGAGAAAAGCAGCGCCTGCAAGCTGTCTTCCGACTTCCCCGTGTTAGCTGTGACATGCGCGCGCGCACACACACACACACACACACACACACACACACACACTAAATGTAATTTAGAAAATAGAAATAATGATAAAGTTTGTGCAGCTTAAGGAAAAACTTCAGTGTTGTGCCTTATGCAAACATATTTATAGGATTGTTAAATCCTGGGACTCATCACGTTATCCCTATTTCCACCGAAGAAAACAGAGTCCGAGAAAGTAAGTGAGCCAAGAGCCAGGCTACATCCACCACACAGACAAGCCACGATCCCTCCCTTCCCAGTACTGCCTCCCACAGGCGAGGCGTGGAGAGCCTCTGGACTTAGCAGAAGTACCCTCGGTCCATGCTGGGCCGGGAACTCAGTGTCTGCAGGCATTCCCCTGTTTTCCCCAAACCACCCCCAGGGAGGGAAGCTTCATGGCTGTCATGGCACCCGCCTGTGAAACAAGCCTCCAGCCTGAGCCCAGAGCCTCACACCAGCTGAGAACGGAGAGGGGAGCTGCTCACTCAGCCCGCAGCCTGCAGTCTCCTTGTTTACCCCCAGACACACACCCCAACCCTGGCATCCTGTCTGCGGCTCCTGTCAGTCTCTGCTCTCTCCCAGAATCGCTGCGAATCTTGCAGGGCTGCGGTTGCCTTGGTAACTGGATGGGAGGCTCTTGAGGTTTTGTGGAACCAGAGAGGGATGTGGGGGGCGGGCAGGAGGGAGGGAGGAAGGGAGGGAGGGAGAAGTAGGCTCTGTTGGGCTGCCGGTCACAGTTCTAGCTCTCGCTGCCTCTGCCAGCCAGCCAGTCCTTCCCTGGGTTTGGCCTTGGTGCCTTCTGGTGGGGGGTGGGGGTGGGGGGCTCTTTAAAGTGGAACCTGTGAGGTAGAGAACCGTGAGGGAGCTGCTCTGTCCTTGGAGTGGATTCCCATTGTCACCCAGAGCTGCGGACTCCCGCTTGCTCCCGCGTGCCCTGGCCCTGAAGTCTTAATTGGTTTTATGAAGTTCAATGCCTGTATTTTATAAGATAGATAATTATGGTGAGGGGAGGTCAGGCCCTCCTCGGCTAGACTTGGCAGGGCCTCCAGAACTGCTGACTTTCCAATCAGCACCAAACAGACTGATGGGACTAGGGTGGGCAGGGGCAGCCAGGCCGGTGATTCTCACCGTGGGAGGAGGCCCGTGTCTACCTTCCAGTCCCTGTGGTGGTCAGCGGGGAGAAGGTCCACCGCCTTCCTCTCCAATTCCCGTTCTGGACTCTCTTGAAGGACCATACTGTGAGGCAAGCACCTAGGGGGGTACAGGGAGAGGAGGAAGGGGGGGCAGGAGGTGTGGTTCTGTGGCTGTCTTTCTAGGGCCCAGAGCAGCTTTCTTAGACTTCCTAGAGGAATCCTATAAGATGCAGCACCCCCCCCCACTTCCCCAGGACGGACCCGGCTAGCTGCCTGCCGGGGTGCTGTTCCACTGACTCCCTCAAGCTGGCAGAGGCAAGGTCTGAGGAAGGTGGGGATAGACGGGGAAGGAAAGACAAGGCACTTGGCTGGCTTAGGAGGAGAGCTTCCCACTGATGCTCACCGGCAGGAAGAGGGGGTAGGGCGGAGGGTTCCATGTCCTTCCTCGGGCCATCGGCTGCCATCCAGGATTGTGATTCTCAGAGACAATGAAGGGTTGGCTCCTGGTCCCTGGGCCAGCCTGCATCCCCTGCTCCTCTGGGAAGGAATTTTGACAATGGCACTGGCTGTAGTAGTTACCCCCCCCCCCACCTCCTCCTCCTTCAAAAAAGGGCAAAAGTGTCCGATCCGTTTGTGACAGGTACAAACCTATATTTTCAGGTTGAGCCCAGTTGCTAAGTACAGCTGGCTAAGGGACTGAGGGCCCAAAAGGCCTTTTCCTCTTTAACAAATTACCAAGCTCTGTCCTCCCCCTGCTTTCTGGCCATGAGTGTCTTACTCTCTAGAGAAAGTCCAATCTTTGGGAAAGAAGTGAGGAACGAGAGCCACCCGGGTCAGAAGCCTGGACACCACCCCCCATGCCCCTATCAATCCCTTTTCCCTCTACCCCTCTTCTCTTCCTCCTCCTTTTAATTAGCTAATGTCTATAAAGGACCAGGTGCTATAAAAGCCCTCTACAAATGTTGAACACAATTTCATTTCCAAGACTAGCAAAGAATGTATTTGCCAACTTGAGTGAAAGGTCACTAGGCCTGCCTGGGACAGAGGCGGACTCCCCTGTCTGCAGGGTCCAGAGGAAGGCATTCTGGGGCGCGAGGCAGGGAAAGGGGAAGCCCTGTAGGGACACAGCACCAGTCACCTGCCCTCCTTGGACCTCGAGCTGGACACCACGCCAGCCTCCTGCCTGTATTAGTTGCTTTTCTAATTACTATGTGACAAAAGCAACTTAAGAGAAAAAAAAAGGGACTTATTTTGATTCACCATTTAAGGAGCCATGGTTCGTTGTGAGTGGGAAGGCATGACGGCTGTCACAGGGATTGCTGGTCACGTGGCATCCACAATCAGGAAGCAGAGAGAGATGAATGCTGGACTCAGTTCACTTCCTCCTTTTTATTCAGTCCAGGACCCCAGCACATGGAAATGTGACACCCACATTCAGCATGGGGCTCCCCTCACTTAAACCTCTTGGGAAATGTACGCTTAGACATGCCTGGAGGTGTGTCTCCTAGGTGACTCCAAATCCAGTCACGTCAACAATGAGGATTAGCCTTCACATCCCCACCCTAACACACACCTGACTTGCAGAGCTCCAGAAGATGAGCATCCTCGGAGGTTCTTCACCAGGGAGTACGCTGACATTCACAGTTAACATTGACTAAACATTGACTGGCTAGCAGCCTGTGCTAAGGGCTAAAGCTCTCCAGCTTGGGGACTGTCGGCTGTCTCTGCAGTGGGGAGTAGAAACTTGTCCTCTGCACAAAGGACCTTGAAGCCTTGGGCAGAATGTTATCACTAATCATCCTGGACCAGTGTCAAGAGTTTCTGTTGTATGCCCTCCCGAGAACTTTCAGTATGGACATTGCCTAAGCTTCTGAACTCTACTGTCCTTTCCCTGGCCGAAATCCATTAGGAAAGAGCAGGAGAGCACGTAGGTCCAGTTTGGGGGCGGCAGCTCTTCAGGACGATAATTGCTTAGCAGATAAGAGGTGCCAGGGCTGGGGAGATGCTCAGTGGTAAAGTGAGTGCTGTGTGACCATGAAGACATGAGTCCAGATCCCAGCACCCATATAAAAGCTGGGCACAGTGGTACATGTCTGTAACCCCAGTACTAGGGAGGCAGATACAGATGGATCTCTGGGGTTAGCTGGCCAGCTAGTATAGTTAAAACAGGTATCTCCAGGTTCAGTGAGAAAACTTGACTCAAAAACAGATATAGATAGATAGATAGATAGATAGATAGATAGATAGATAGATACATACGTACACACATACATGCATACATACCTACGTACACAATACATACATACATACATACATACATACATACATACATACATACATAGTAAGATATGGTGGAGCATGCCTTTAGTCCAGCACATAGTGAGTTTCAGACCAGCCAGGGCTACATAGTGAGATCTTTTCTCAAACAAAACAAAACTAAAAAAGGTGAGAAGCAATAAAAGACTCCTAACATCCCTCTCTGGCCATAACATGCACATGCATGAGTGAGTATGCCTATATATACAGGCACATTTGCATATACACTGCACACACGCACACACTATACAAAAAATTAAAGAAGCAGCCCTGGTTTTTATCCCCAGCACTAATGAAGAAAGAGAGAGAGAAAGGAAAAAGAAAAAAACAATATTGAGACCAATTAACCTTGACAAGTTCCATGTCCAAGGGGCAGCTTTCCAGCTCCTGGTGCCCCGAGGCCTGTGCCAGTCACGGTGAGTCTCGCCTCCTGAGAATTCTATTAGCCAGTACTCAGGAATGCCCTCCCTCATCTCTGCACAGAAACTGGCTTTGGTTCAGCTCCAAGGTGAAGGGGACTGGGAGATTAGAATAGGAGTCTTGACCTTTACAGCTCCTAACGTGTGTGTGCGCGCGCGCGCGCGCGCGCGCGGTTGCTCGCATGTATCCATCCAGACAGCAAAAGAGAGTGCCAAGCAGGGATTGATTGTAGGTTCATGAAGAAGCAGGGAGATGAGATGGATAACGTGTTTCCACATCTCCTGGGCCTCCTTTGTCTACACCCCCTTAGCCCTCTAAAAGCTGAACAGAACCGGAAAGGTATCTGGGAGACTCGGCTCTTGCGACTCCAAGGTCCTCCCGCCCCCACTGTGTTCCTAAATCCTCCTTTTCTGGCTGGTCTTCAGGGTCCAGGTGTCTCACCCTGTCATCCGTTGATTATCATTCCGAAAAGTTATCTGTCCTTGAAGAAGCTGAGGCAGGTCCCCCACCGTTGGAGGGGAGTGCTAATGGACAGCAACATGGGGAGGTCACAGGCACCCAAACAGCACAATGGTCCTGGTTCCCAAGAGTGTCTCAATGGACAAAACCCACTAGCACGCAGACCCACACCTTTACACAGGGTCACACGGGGCTTTTCACGTCACCCAAATTGCCGTGCCATGGCAGGCACACAGATGCCACAGTCCCCTTAGGGTCCAAGACCACAGCTCCAGCAGACTCAGCATCTCACACAGGCAGGGACCAGGCTGCCCGGGCTCTGGGGTGCAGGGGGGTGGGGTGGGGGCAGGACAAAAGTGGAATATGGAGCACAAGGTCAGAGATCTCCGAGTTCCATTAGCCAGAAGCGTGCCATGAATAAAAAAGCTTGGGGACAAGGGCACTGCTGAGCTCGTTCCCGACAAATGTGTCCTCACTTCCCACCCCGTCTCCCCCCCAGCCAGGAAGCTTCTCGCTGTCAGCAAAGCCATTTAGGGATTAGAGCAGCTCTCTCCCTCCCTCATGCTGCTTATTCAAAAGGTGCTTTCAGTTCAGGAGCCTCCTTTTCTTCGTGGAGATTGTAATGCACGGAGGAGTTTCCCCCTCGGTACCCACCTGGAGTGCCTGGTCCACACAAGGTAGCCATTTGGGCTGGCCTCGGCTTTCTGGCAACACCAGCCAGTGATTGTCCTTCTCCAAGAAGGCAGCTCCAGACAGCCAGGAGAGGCCATGGGTGAAGTTTTCCCTAAGAACAAGAAATGGTTCTGAGCTGTGGAGACCCTCGAAGTTCCCCCAGCAGGTGGGGGGTGCTGGGGGGGGTGGCGGCTTCTAAGACTCTTGGCAGGTACCCTACATGCATTTAGTTGGTTCGTCGTATTTATTAACACTCAGAGGCTAAGTACTAAGAAGACAATATTCAGCTAGCTGGTGGTGGTGGCGGCGGCGGCGGCAGCAGCAGCGTACACCTTTAATCCCAGCACTCAGGAGGCAGAGGCAGGTGGATCTTTGTGAGTTTGAGGCCAGCCTGGTCTACAGAAAGAGTTCCAGGACAGCCAGGGCTGTTACACAGTTCTAGGACAGCCAGGACTACACAAAGAAATCCTGTCTTGAAAAAAAAAAACAAAACAAAAAAAAAAAAAAAACCCAACATTGAATAAAATAACATGCTCATCTCTGCTATCATGAAGATGCCAAGTCTAAGGATAAGAACCTGGAGAAAACCAGATAATAATTCAAAATTTTAACAAGAGCTATAAAGAGAACAGACAGGCTACTAAGATAGAAAGCAAGAAATAGATCAGGGCTTCAGATGGAGTAATCGGGGAAGTATAGTGCTATATACTTAGGCCTCAAAGCACAGGCAGGAGCCAGGTAAAATCATTTCAGGCAAAAGCCCCAAGGCAGGGATAGTGGAGGACAGGCAGCTGGGTGGCTAATGAGGTGATGGGGGGAGGGGGCAGAGGATGAGGTGGCAAAGGATCGATGTGGTTAAATCTGTTACCCTGGGAGAGGAAGGAGCTTACAAAGCTTAATTGGGAGTGGGAAAGGCTTGTCCTGACTCCCATTCAGCAGGACACTTCAGAGGGTCCAGGTGGGTCCAGGGTGGTCGCCAAGGAGGCAGCTGTAGTCATACCAGTGAACAGGAGACAGGAAGAGGAAAAGGAAACATCTAATCCCTAAAAAAATGATGTTCTCAAGATACCTGTTAGGTATGAATCAGATCTTGTCTTGAGGCTGAAGAGATGGCTCAGTGGTTAAGAGCACTATTTGCTCTTTCAGAGGACCCTGGTTCGATTCCCAGTGCCCACACGATGACTTAAAAATGTATGTCTGTAAGTCCATTCCCAGGGGATCCCTGTGGTGCATGCAGATATACATGCAGATCAAACACCCACACGCATAAAATAGATATACAAATAAAATTAAAAAATCCTTGTTTGCTGGGTGTGGTAGTGCATGCCCATAACTCAGGGGGCAGAGGCAGGTGGATTTCTATGAGTTCAAAGCATCTATATAGAATCACTGTCTTAAGGTGGGTAATGTAGCTCAGTGGGTAGAGCACTTACCTAGTATGCACAAGCTCCAGATTTAATCACCAGTACTAAATACACTGGGCCGTGACGAATGCCTGTATTCCTAGTAGTCAGGGAGTACAGAGTTTGAGGCCAGCCTGGGCTACATGAGACCCTATTTAAAAACAAAACTAGGGGGCTGGAGACATGGCTCAGTGGTTAAGAGCACTGGTTGATCTTGCAGAGGACCCGGTTTGATTCCCAGCACCTACACGGCAGCTCACAACCATCTGTCACTCCAGTTCTAGGCAATCTGATACTTCTTCTGTCTTCAAGGGCACCAGAAACATATATAGTACAAATAAATACATACACATACAGGCAAACCACTCATACACATAAAATAAAATAAATAAACCTAATTAAAACAAGACAAAACAGAAAGAATCTCCATCTAAATTTGCCCTTTTCTCCCCTCCAAGGTCCACCAAGTCCTTCTCCACTCCAGGTCAGAGGAGGCCCAGGGCTGGTACTTCTCATTTCTAAATAAACCCACGGAAAGGGCACTGTGTTTTGGAGATTCCCCAGGAAGCTGTCGCCCTTCTGGCAGGGATGAGAAGAGGTTGCCATTTGGGGGAGGGGTCATTTCCAATGCCTTTCTGCCCTACTGGTCTGGAGTACAGCCACAGTGCCACATATTGGGTAGACTGAGGCTGACGGAACCCGAAGTGTGGTCCCAGGGCCAACCTACAGCCAAGTCCAGTTTCCCCATGCCTGTCCCATCCTGCATCAGGGAACAAGAACAGGGCAGAATTAGAATTTGGGGAGGGGCTACTCGGGGCCTGAACTACCCTCCAGGGACACAGGAATATGAGCTTCGGATCTTGAGCCTGAACATTACAGGTAGCACTCAGGATTGAAAACTGATTTACAGTCACAAAGCAGGCGGGAGGGAGGGGGAAGGGGGGGGCTCTGTGTACAGTGCAGCCTTGTGGGGCGGTGGTAATTACACATCACATTGAACTGTCCTTGCAGCACACTGAAGGGCAGTGGGAATGGGACTCTAAATCACACTTCCCTGATGCTCACCATAGCTCACTCCTGTGATGTGGCCCCAGAGGCCAGGGCTGACACTTCTGGACGGACAGACACACACACACACACACACACACACACACACACACACACACACACACACACACTGTTGGGAACCAGCTTCACTGTTATTAATTCTGGCAGCTTCAGGAGCTGCACATCCTACAAGCCTCACTGTTTATCCCCCGACCACCTGATCTCAGCACTTCTCACTCTCCACTTCCTGTCTTCCACTGGACTCGGAAGGACTGGGCATCATTTGCTGGAGACGCCCTGTCCTCCGTTTCTCACTCTTGCAGCATCTCTGCATACAGTGTTGCCTCTTTGTTCATTAGGGACCACATCCCTCTCCACTTCATTGCAGAGCAGGGGATCCTGGGAACCAAACCCAGGACTTGATGTCTGCTAGATGACTGATCTACCACTCTGATTCTCTTCTTCCCATTTCACTACCCCCGCCCCCATATCTCTATACACACCTCTGACTCCTTTTTCTTTTTTTGAGATAAGATCTCAACTGTGTAGCCTTAGCTAACCTGGACACTCCCTCCCCCATGTAGACCAGGCTAGTCTCAAGCTAACAGCGATCTACCTGCCTCTGCTGGGATGAAAGGCCTGCTACCACCATACCCACTGGCTATCTGACTCTAACTTTAATTTAATTGCCTGAAAATTCCAAGAATAGAATGTAGCCCAGGCTAGCCTCAAGTACACTGTGTAGCTGAGGATGACTTTGAACTTTTGATCCTCTTGTCCCTGCTTACCAGACACTGAGACTGTAGACCTGTGCTATCTCCCTTGGTATCAAACTGGTTCACCAGGGCTTAGGAGGCAAATGAAACCCCGTTTTCTCTCACAGCTCTCCCCAAGTTCCTTTAGGCAGGTTACTGATTGCTAGCTTATTTCCTGTCCTCAACTAGCAACCCAGGAGGTACAACCTTTTTTCCTCAAAGGGCCCTTTCCATGTCCAGGTAGACCCTGCTTCTCAGAATCAGTCACATATACTTTCCATCGTCTCCGAGTCCCTCCCTCCTGGCCCCTGCACTTCCTGGTTTGGGTGCACGGCAGGATGTAGCCATCAGACAGAGCTGGATTTGAATTCTGGCCCCTGACCGCACAAGTTATTAGGATACCGTACAGACTGACAGTCTGCACCGTCAGATGTCAGACACTGTGCTGCTGTCCTCTAGTTTGGGTGGGACAAATGACTTGCCCTCTGTTTCTAAAAGGAGGGCAGTGGCAGTACCTCCTGATTGCTCGAGTGGAAACAGACACTGTGACCGTACAACAGTTAGTGCTCCTGCTCTCCGCACTGTGAGCCTTACCTCTCCAGCCTCCGTCTCCTTACCCGGGACAAACCTCCATACTCGGTTTCCTAACTTTCAAAGCTTTGCTTTGTTTTCACTTTTCTTGGGCTGTGCCCAACAGGACCCTTACGCCTCCCGGTCAGGCTTGGCCCCAAGGCTTTGCAGTGGGGATCTACACTTCAGTCCTGCCATTTCTTTTAAAATATTTTAATTACATGATTGATTGATTGATTGATTGAGCCTGTGTGCAGGTGTGTGTGGGGGGTTCACTTGGCAGGCAGTTCTCCCCTCCACTACGTGGATCTTGGGGATTGAACTCAGGTCATCAGGTTTGGTAAGAGCGCTTGACCTATCTGGCTGGCTCCTCCTATTATTCACCCAGTATTTGTTTCTCCAATTCTCAGAGTTTGGGCAAGAGGGTTATTTCCTTGGCCAATGCAATAGCAACTTTCTTCCTTCTTCACCAAATACATTTGAGTCCTGGAGGCCTTGGGGTTTGCTTCCATTCCAGAGCAAAGGCCACGTAGACATACCCACCTTTGGTAGAGAGAAGATTTCAAAGGAATGCACACCTGGACCTGATGGTGCACACCCACAATGTCAACAGAAGCGAGAGGGTTACTATGTCAGCTAAAGGCCGTCCAGGGCTCTGCAGCAAGACCTTAAAACATCAAATCAAGCTGTGCAGTTATGGTGCACATCCTTCCAGCACTTGGGAGGCAGAGGCAGGCGGATCTCAATGAGATCGAGGCCAGCCTGGTCTACAGAGTGAGTTTCAGGACAGCCAGGGCTACGCTGAAAAAGCCTGTCTTGAAAAACAAAACAAAGGCCGGGCGGTGGTGGCGCACGCCTTTAATTCCAGCACTTGGGAGGCAGAGGCAGGCGGATCTTTGTGAGTTCGAGGCCAGCCTGGTCTATAGAGCGAGATCCAGGAAAGGCACGAAAACTACACAGAGAAACCCTGTCTCGAAAAAGCCAAAAAAATAAAATAAAATAAAAAACAAAAACAAGGAAACAACAGAAGCAGCTGGAGAGCTGCCCTGACAGTCAGTCGTTCAGAGCTCTTGCCTGAAAGCTGCTCTTTCGGCCTTTTCACTCCTGAGCGCAGTGACACCCCCAAACCAGACCACTCCAGGGTAGAAAGAAGGTTCACTGGAAATATGAAACCGCATGGCTAGCTCTTGGCGGGGGAGGGGGAGGAGATAACAGAAGGTAGGGAAAGTCTGACCAGTTTCTGTTTTTTCAAGATTTATTTATTTATGTATTTTATGTATATGGGTGTTTTTTGGTTTTTGTTATGTATGTTTGTTTGTTGAAACAGGGTTTCTCTGTGTAGCCTTGTCCATCCTGGAACTCACTTTGTAGACCAGGCTGGCCTTGAACTTCCTTTGCTTCCCAAGTGTTGGTATTAAAAGCGTGTGCCTCAATGCCTGGCTTGTATATGGGTGTTTTGTTTGCATGTACATCTGCACACCAGAAGACGGCATTGGATCTCATGGGACTATAGTTACAGATGGTTGTGAGCCACCATGTGGTTGCTGGGAATTGAACTCGGGTCCTCTGGAAGAACAGCAGTGCTCTTAACCGCTGAGCCATCTCTCGGGGCCAAGTCTTGTTAGTTTTAAAGAAAACAGACTGAGAAGGCAGGGAACCTGGAGATCAGAACAGCGTAGAAGTTAGAGGGCAGGTTTTAGGGCCAGAAGAGGGGCGTGTGTGTGTGTGTGTGTGTGTGTGTGTGTGTGTGTGTGTGAGAGAGAGAGAGAGAGAGAGAGAGAGAGAGAGAATGAGCATGCTTTGATATGTGTTATAGGTCTGTGCTAACCGTGGACTAGATGTCCCATTTCCTTAACAGCGTTAAGAGTAGATGAGGGAAGTGAGGACTCTTCCTGACAGACAGAAACCTATGTCACAGGTTTCTGAGGAATGCTGAGTGTTATTCTCCAGCAATACTCCTGTGGGCCAGAGTCAGAGTCTAGTGTGAGCTGAGCCCAGATTGTCATTTTAGGGGTTGGGACCTAACGCAGAGGACCCAGGTTTGGTTCCTAGTACCCACAGAGCGGCTCACAATCATCTATAATCCAGTTCCAGAGATCCTAACACTTTTTATGGCCTCTGCACATGTGTACAGATACATGTGCAGGCAAGACACCCATACAAGTAAAATCATTTTAGTAATAGTAATAATAACCCCACAAAATTAAGTGCAGGCTTTGGAAAAGATCTGAGGAGTGCTGTGATGCCTAAGCTCTATCAGCTTCCTGGAAATGCTAGGTGGACCTTTGATAGGTCCATCAGCAAGTTGCTTATAACCAGAAGCATCCCCACCAGGCATGGTGGGCGGGGTTTCCAGAGGACGCTGCATCCAAGGCCCAGCCTCCAGAAGTCACCCGGGTACCAGGCGTGGCTCCTCCAATGGCTTTCATCTCATGCTAATTGTTCATTTTAAAGACTTAATCAGCTATTTATTTTTGTGTCTGATTAATTTGCATGTGATTTCCATAACATTAATATTCACACACATGTTTGGGAACTCTTCCTTCCTCTGTTCTAACTTAAGCTGGATTCCTGGGACTTAGTTATGAAAGGAGGAGAAAGCAAGCAAACAAAACTCTCCTCCCTAAGTACAGAGCGAAAGGCAGGCGTTATCTTTCCTGAAGCCTCTGGCTCTGCTCAGACCCTCTTTCTCTCCACATTCCCAAGACTTAACCAGTGTCCCTTCAGTTATGAAATTGAAAGCACATAGTCTCAAGGACTTAATGCTCTCCCTGATGTTGGCCTCCAAGGAGTGGCTCCTAAATCAGGAGGCACATGTCATCAAGATGCCTGCAGACAGGAGCATATGGGGTCCTTCCTCAGATTGCCCCTCACCTCCAGCACAGTCCCCTCGAATTGTTCAGAAGCCTCATTTACATGGTCCCCCCGACTGTCAGAAGCAGATGGCAGGTGGGCGTACGTGTGACTGTGTGTGTGTGTGTGTGTGTGTGTGTGTGTGTGTGCTGGCATACACATGAGCTGTGCACACATATCAGAAGTATGCATACATGTGAGACTGTGAGTGCCCACGTGCACATTAGTATACCCACCAGAGGAGGTGGAGGTAAGGATGTGGGAAGGCCTCCACCCAAGAAAACTGTGTGGTAGTTCTGAACATCACCGAAGGTGAACCTTGCCTCCCCAGCCCTACCTACCCTGCAGTGGAGAGGCACAGAGAAGTCACAAAGGCAAGAAGAGGTCTCAGGGAAGTTGGACGCCAGTGGCAGTTCCAGCAATGACGTCACTCTCCCAGATCCCTCCCCTGAGGCTGTGAGTCACAGAAGCCAATCAATACCGGATTCCACTTGTCTTGGCCTTCTTCATGCTCCTGTCCCAGGCCAGGCCTCTGCCCCCATGTGCTTGTGAGGTCCCTGCGGGCGGCCATCTGGGAAGGCAGGGGCCTTGCAGCAAGTAGGGTAAAGCAGAGACATGTAAGGAAAGAGAGGAGACAGAACAGCTTTCTTGTCTGTGAAGGGAGTGTGGAAAGAGAAGCTGAAAAACAGGCCAAAGTGAGGAGGAGACAGACAAGAAAAAGAGAATGGAGAGAGCATGGAGAGAGAGAGAGAGAAGCAGGGCTGCACTGGGAATATGGCTAAGCAGGTCAGTGCTGGCTAGGCAAGCGGAGAACCTGAGCTCACGCACCCGTGGAAATCAGGTGTGGAAGCGCACGTCTGGAATCCCAGTGCTCGGACAACGCAGTGGGAGACGGGGGCAGGAGAATCCTTGGAGGCTCGTGGACCAGCTACGGTTTACTCGGCATCCAGCGACCAGGAGACCCTGTCTCAGGTGGGGGACAAGGAGTGACAGACAGACAGTTTGTCCTCTGACCTCCACATTGTGCATGCATATTCATGTGGATGAACAGGCACACACGTGGACATGTGCACACACATCATGTACACACACACACAAAAAAAAATACAAGAAAAAGCAGCAACAGCAAACCAGAATGGAGGTGAGAAGTAGGGGAGGTAAAAGTGACAGCTATGGACGACTCCCCCTTCTCGGGATCTTATACTTGCTCTTCTGTTTCCCTGCCCCCCCCATCTTATTTAGGGGCTCTGGAACTAGTGCTGTAGAAGGACGCCCAACACCACAAACCAGCTGCCTCATAAGGGAATGCTCAGTGTCTGTCACCTAGGTAACCCAGAGTCTCAGCTTGGTCCCACCCTCCTCAGAAATGAGATCTAGAAGGAGGTGGAAAGAAAAAAAAAGAGCAAAGCACAGGGGAGAAGATGGTACTCACTGGGGAGCTGTGCTTTCTCTCTGGGGACCTAGTTCTCCCCCTCAATACCTTGGTGCTTGTCCAGTCATTGTTCCTTCTGGCCAGGTCCTTCTGCTCAGTGACAGGCTGAGTGGCCATTTCTTGTCACTGATGGAAATCAGAACAGGGGCCCCTTTATCTGACAGTGAGAAGGACTCCGCCCTGTCTCTGAGACTCTTAATTCCCCAAAATGCTGTTTGTTCCCGGCACAAAGTGAGAGGCATAAACAAAATCAAAGCCTTTATTTCCACGTCTGAGGCAATGACAGCAGACAGAAAGGCCGGGCTGCGCTCCTAGGAGAAGGCACTGACTTCCTGTGGAGGACTCACCTAGATCGGTGGCTGGATGGTCCTAGAAACATGGAAGTCTGGTCTCCAGGCCTCACACACCCTTCAAGCTTCTGCATAATCACCATCATCAACTATAGTGACTCTGATAATAATAACAGCCAGCATTTACCAAATGCCTACTATATGTCAGAGATCTTAACTATCACTGTGTGTAAGTGTTATTTTATTTAATTCTGCAACATCAGTATGGTATAGCCACCACTGTGGAAAGTAGGAGAGGAAACTGAGGTTTCCAGGGGTTGCCCAGCTTTCAATACAACTGAAATTTGAACCTCCATCTGTTTCTCACTGGTTTTGATTTCTTCTGTCTTAATAATGCACATTTTTTTTTGGTATCTGAGTCTCAACCCAAAGCCTTCACCTCTCAGAAGTATTCACTCACCTCCCCTGATCTCATGTCTCCCTCTGGCCTGTGCCACCTCTGGAAAGCCCCAGGTTTCGTGGACTGTCCATCACGACGGCTCGGGTTAGATTTGAAGTTACACGGTCACCCTCAGGGTGGAGGGGGTGATGGAAGAACAGCCCGGACCTCAGCTCCCTTCTCCGAGAGGAAGGGATTGAAAGTCACTTCAGATCAGGAGCAGCAGGAGGCTGCTGGGATGATTTTGGGTCACATGGTGCCTTAGGCCTTGGTTCCTATAGACAGACACTGACAAGACTCAGGAGACACAAGAATGTAGGAAGACTCGGGTCCTCCAGGGAGCTGGGGACAGGGACAGGAGTGGGACAGGGAATCCTTTCCACCAGATGTTATGTGCTTGGTGCTGCTGATTACCCACCAGGCTTCTCACTAGTGTGGTAGATGCAGCCTTCATTTCTGCATCTCAGAAGTCCCACAGGCACTCTGTCTCTCTGCACTCAGGAGCTGAGGCAGGAGGATTATAAATTCAAGGTCAGCCAGGCCTATACGGTGAGAGAGAGAGACAGAGAGAGAGATAGACAGAGACAGAGACAGAGACAGAGAGACAGAGACAGAGAGATAGAAACAGAGAAGAAAAAAAGAGAAAAAAGAATGTTGAAAGGCCTGTTGCTATGTTTTTTTTAAATATATAATTAATTTTTATTTTGTGTTCATTGGTGTTTTGCCTGCATGTATGTCTGTGTGAGGGTGTAAGAAGCCCTGGAATTGGAGTTACAGGAAGTTTAGAGTGCCATGTAGGTGCTGGGAATTGAACCCAGATCCTCTGAAGAACAATTAGTGCTTTAAACTGCTGAGCCATCTCTCCAGCCCCGCAATTTTTATTAAATTGTGTGAGTATGAGTATGTGTGTGTGTGTGTGTGTGTGTGTGTGTGTGTGTGTATCTGTGTGCATATGTGTGTGTATCTGTGTCTGTGTGTGTCTATGTGTTTCTGCATCTGCCTGAGCACAGACCACAGTGCTTATGTGGAGGTCAGAGGACAGCCTTAGATGTTGGTTTTGCATGCTCTTCTACCTTGTGTGAGGCTGGTTTTCTACTGTGTATGACAGGCTAGCTGGCCTCTAGGCCTCTGGGGCTTCTCTGGTCTCTACCCCTGTCTCTCAGTAGGGGTGCTGGGATTCATCCAGCTTTCTGCTGTGGTCCTCCCAAAGCCACCTCCCACCAGGCTGCCATCTCAGGCCCTCTCTGAGAGGATGTTCTTCTGGGACCAGATGTTCCTCTGAGAGCTGGGAGCAAATCAGAGGGAGATGTACATGGAGGAAAGAAGAGCAGGACCAGGACAGCTGCATGGCTCACACAGGGAGAGCAGTGGCCATCTGAGGACAGAGAGCTGGAAACCTGGAGGTGAACCAAGAAACAGAGGACAGCAAGTCCCTAGCCAAGCAACTGGGCCCGCTTTCTGGTGGAGTCTCTGTACAGTTTGGGGAAACCCCTCTTTTAAATATGGGGCAGCTGAGGGTCCTAAGTAAGCAGGTGCTGCTGCCTGAGGCCATTCTGCTCGGAGAGGGTCTCTGTTCAATTCCTAGGAGCAGTGAGTTGAGATCCTGCCTGGGCTATCTTGTTTGAAGCAAGAGGCCCTGGAGGGGGCCCACTCAAGGCTTTGACGGTCCACACTCACTTCCCTCGCCTGGGGACCTCAGAGCCTTCTAGCTCTCAACAGTGGAATGCACCGAGCCCCAAGGGGGTGGGCATCTGCTTTGCTTACGCACAGAGCTCCTGGGAGGATCATTGCTCACGGAAGAGCTTTACAAGCACAGAGTGCTGCTAAGTCTGTGATTACGCCAGGTCAGTGAGGACTACAGCAATAACCGGACGATTAATACCCACAACACGGGACAGAGGGACACTAGTGTCGGTCACTGCCCTGAGAGAGAGCACTCGGCATTTCCAAACCGACTTAAATAAGAAATGCGTGGTGACAATGCTGTCCCTCAGCCAGCCACCACATGCCCAAGGCAGAGAGATTTTAATTTTCAAGGTGTAATGAGAAAAAGAAACTCAGAATTAAATAATATTCCAGCGAAGCAGTCAAAATAGCTGCCCAGACTCTGAGAAATAGAAATTAACGCCCCCCCCCCATTCTCCAGCACCAAGTGGGCTTCAAGAAGCAGGGCTGTGCAGAAGAACCCTTAACCACAGCCCTGAGGGCAGATGGCTCATGGGATCCCGTTCCCACCTCAGGATGCTCACAGAATAATGAGAACAGAGGTCAGGACAATGTACTTAAAGGAGAGATTTACCTCTGCCAGGTTCTCTTTGCTGGGCTACAAGCCCTTCTGAGTGAGGTCAGGCAGGCCGTAAGGGTTGATCTGGAGTCCAGGGGGGTTGGCAGTGAGGGGCCCTGCCCTCCCTGGTCTCTTGAGAACAGAGGTACCACTGCCTTTTGTTTAAGTGTGTCTGTCCCCAAGGGAACATCCTTCCAAATGCACTTGCACTTAAAGGTGATGGAAATGGCCGGGAACCTTTAGAAAGGTATGAGAACCGAGGGACGTCATTCTTCTCTGCCTGCTTCTGGCCTCACATCCCAGGCCCCCAAAGAGATCTGCTGCCCTGGCCTAGCCCCTACTGTCTGCCGCTGTCTTCTTTCTTTATCTGCCTACCTACGTTGACCAGAGCCTCCTCGGAGCTGGAATCTGTGTGGGTTAAGGCCTACAGAAATAACCAAACCCAGTTCCCGTTGCCAGGGATGAGAGAGAGACAGGTGGTCGGCAGATTACCATACAGCACAGACCATGCTAGGCAGTCAAGGATGGCAGGTGGCTCAAAACCCTGGAGTCAGGATGATCTGAAACCCTGCCTCCATCTCCATTCCTTCCTCTGTGACAGGGCAAGGTGCCTGGCCTGATCAGTCTACTCATCTGTGTAATGGGGATGATAACACTTGCTTTGCAGGATTTGTGCAAAGGTGAAATGAAATAATCTCAGGAACTGCTTGGAACCATGCCTTCTCTGTGGGAAACACTCGTTAAAGACCAATTAGGATTACTTGAGGTATCCTAATGTTAATTCATTAGCCCGAACAGGATGCTTACTCTGAGCCAACCGGGTAGCAACAGCTCAATGCAGCCCTTATTCTAAGGAGTCCACAATCTGTTAGGGGTGACTGACGTGCATAAAGACCCCAGAAAAATGTGTGATCACCACCGTCTCTGGCAGCTGCCATTTTCTGAACACTGACCATGTGCTGGATACACGAGGTGGTTTTTGTTTGGTTTTGAAACAGGGTTTCACTGTACAGCCCTGGCTGGCCTGGAACTCACTACGGCGGAGACCAGGCTGGCCTCCAACTCACAGAGATCCACCTGCTTTTCCATCCCTAGCTGGGATTAAAGGTGTATGCCACTACACCCAGCTACATGAGATTTTAAAGGTCTGCTGTCTAACTCCTCACCAACTTTTAGGGGATATATCACCTTCATTTTACAGAGATTCCATAACAGCTGATAACTTCTGAGATCATGGCAAAGTGCAGAGTGAACTGGTCCAGTACTGAAGGAATGAAAAGGAACCAAGGAAGCTGGGCGGTGGTGGCGCATGCCTTTAATCCCAGCACTCGGGAGGCAGAGCCAGGAGGATCTCTGTGAGTTCGAGGCCAGCCTGGGCTACCAAGTGAGTTCCAGAAAAGGTGCAAAGCTACACAGAGAAACCCTGTCTCAAAAAAACAAAATAAAACAAAAAAAAGTGCCATTTTGGGGTTGGGTATTTAGCTCAGTGGTAGAGCAAGCACAAGGCCCCGGGTTTGATAAAAAGAAAGAAAGAAAGAAGAAAAGAAAGAAAGAAAGAAAGAAAAATAGAAAGAAAGAAAGAAAGAAAGAAAGAAAGAAAGAAAGAAAGAAAGAAAGAAAGAAAAAGAAAAGGAACCAAGGATAGTTTCATTACTAAGGCTGTCTTTGCAAAGGAGCAGAGCCTGGAGAGAAAGGACATTGCACAGTACCCCTATGGGTCTGCAGGAGACCTGAAATTCCTGGCAGCTCCCACAGGGATTCCCCATGTCTAAAGATCCCTAAGTACTCATGGATCCCTGCACCCACCCAATAGTTAGTCCTGTGTGTCTCTCAGCCCAGTGTCATAGCCTACACGGAGGGTGGTCATTTGAGAGAGATCGTACACCTAGATGAAGGATAATTATTTTAGTGAGACTATACTTAACAGTCTGTAATTCCAGAGGATCCCAACTGAATTACAGATCTCCTCATGTCTGATGCCTCGGCTAGGGGACCAGTCCCAAGAAGTCAGGAGTCAGGGCTTGGGACCCCAGGGAGGCCAGGAGGCAAGGTTAACATAGAGACAGATGTCTCACAACCTTGGGCAGTTCCAACTGGATCTGGAGCAGGTAAGCCTCTCTGCCAGGTTTAATCATTTTCCTCCCATTCTTTCTTTGATAGCAGCCACCCAGACGGCAGCCATCTTGGTACAGCCACAGGTCTGACGGGCAGAGCCAGGACACAGCAGCAGCATTAGGATCCATCTGACTGCTTCCTAGGCTGGGAAAATGCGGACCCATCCTCATTAGCATTCTGTTTCTCTACCAAGCACCCTGCACTAGGGACAGCAGCAAGCAAGCCGCTCCCAGGATTAAGAAGCCAGCGGAGCTCAGGACCACCTGTCCTCCTCGGCCAGCGCCACCGTGAAATGCTGTCAGCACAGTGTGTGGTTTGAGGAGGCTTTGGGGAAAACTTTATGACCACAAGATGGGGAAGCATTGGCGCCGGTGACAAACAGATTGCTGTTGCTCTCCATTGACTTGCCTGAATAATGTGATTTCGGTGGAAAGCAAATGAATGATGGACAGGTACCTGAGGTCTGATTGCCGCTCAGTCCTTGAAGCAGCTCCCACCAGCCTCACAGGTCTAATTCACTCCTCTCATGAAGAAGCTCGCCCTGGGAGGGACCGCCCCCCCCCAGAAGCAGGAAGCACGTGCACATTCCAATAAAACACTCAAAGAGGCAATTATTTCTGGGCTGCCTATCCCAGAGCAGGGCACAGGCAGCCAGATCCCCAGCACTGCCGTCATTGCCTCTGGCTGTTGGCAAAATTAAACTTCTTGAGAAGTCAGAATGAGCCGGCGCCAAGGGGGTTGGGATTACTTATCTGCCTGGGGCCTTTGGTACGGGACTGAGTGAAGGGACTAGGGCGTGAGGGGAGGGGCAGAGGAGATCTTGGTGTCTGTAAAATGGCCTCACAAGGTAACACATGCCTGTTATATGTACATGTTGAAACACATGTGGCGTACATACCAAGTCTTCCTGTCGCCCACTGGGATGTGGGCTTGTTGTAAGCACAGTCTACCACATGCCTGCTTACTGCTATGCCCTGGGACAGTCTCTGTCACCTTACCTGATGCCCGGCATGGGCACCGATTGCTGAGCGAATGAGCACACTGTGGTCTCGGGCAGTCTCCCGACAGACACTGAGAATCTCCTGGGCCTCCCCGCCGCATACACAGGTCACACAGATAGCCGGAGAAGCATCCGTGTTTTGCTGTCTGTCCCCTGAGAGATGCTGTACAATATTTGGTAACTCTCCCCAAATGTGAGAAATGGCCTCCCTGGGACATGATGGAGTGGGCAGTGTTCTGGCTGACCACCCACAAGGAGAAGGCGCTGTCTCAGGCCTCACATTCTCTCTTGCACCCAATTTGGAAACATTCTCCCGCCCTCCTTTACACCCTCCCATCTCCAGCCTCTTGCTGTGTGCCTCTCGAATTTTTAGATGTCTCTTAGGAGCTGCCTCGGATTCTGCCCACCAGCTGTGACCATCAGCTCTACACTGGCTTCCACCTCTTCCTGCCCTGGGACCTGACAGCAGCCAACCTCTCAGGCCAGGACCCTCTCTCCTTCGGCTTCTTGCTTTGCAGGGGAGCTACCTGCAATGCAGCAGGGCCAGGTCGTTAATACCTTGGGAGCAGTCCTTGGCAGTGAGGGTGGATACCTCCGGATGAATGCCTTCCCTTTTTAGTCCCCGGTGGGCTGCCCATAAAAGTTTTCTGACTGTTTCTGGGTGTTTGAACCTGTGACATTCTGTCATTCCTCTGTCCCTCATTGTGCGTGCGTGCGTGCGTGCGTGCGTGTGGGGGCAGGGGGCCTTGGGGGGCGGAGGTCGTCCTCTGAGACCTCCACAACTAGCAGAGTAACAATCCTTGGGAGATAGTTTGTTCCTTTTCTTATTTTTTGGGGGGGGAGTGGGGGCAGTAGTTCAAGACTGAGTTTTGTGTGTCCCTAACTGTCCTAGAACTCAGTAGAACAGGCTAGGCTTGAACTCAGAGATCCACCTGGCTCTGCCTCCCAAGTGCTGGGATTAAAGGTGTGTGCCACCAGCACCCTACAAGAGAGAGAGGAGGCAGTTTGTTCTCAACACAACTAAGTAGCCGGGGTTGGTTCAAACTTGGGGAGTCTGACCATGTATTTAAGCACGGCAGAGTTTGGTGAAAACTTTCCTGGTGATAATTAATTCAATGCCATGTGCACAATAAAGCATACATAAATCTTCTTAAGAAAGTAAGCTAAATAAAGATCAAACATGACTACATCAAAACTCTACTCTTTTTTTTTTTGGTTTTTTTGAGACAGAGTTTTCTCTTCGTACCTTTGGAGCCTTTCCTGGAACTCACTCTGTAGCCCAGGCTGTCCTCGAACTCACAGAGATCCGCCTGCCTCTGCCTCCCGAGTGCTGGGATTAAAGGTGTGTGCCACCACCGCCTGCTCAAAACTCTTTGTGAAGTACATAAAGATGGGTTCTATAGAGTGAGAAAAACAAGCTTTACGGTAAGGGTCTGGGGGAAGATCCGGTTTGGTGGTGTGGTCTCAGGCCACAGATACAGCAAAAGGTCACCAGGCAAGAGCTCCCACGTCAGCTCCCCGCCTTCTGGGTGGATAAGAGGTTGTACATCCCTTCCTTTGAAGGAACAACCCTGTGTGTTCAACCTTCCAGGTTCTCCTAGTGCTTATTTGTAAGCACGAAGACCTCCACCCCCCTACACCTCACCCCTCCTCTCTGGATCTCAGCCCTTTTCTCAGGCCGTTACTCTGCTTGGAGCCATTAGATTTCCTTGCAGAGGAAATCCCGGAGATTTTCTCACCTCACGTGTCCAGAAGACTTGCCTGCTGCCTGGAGCACTTTTGTCTCTGCTAAGGACAAGACGTGAATGAGCAGCAGGAAGAAGCCAGGGGGTTCTGTTAGAGGAGGGCTCCAGGCCTGAACCCCGAGGCAGGAATGACCTAATCTGAGTCAGGACAGAGCCAGAGTGCAGAGTGGGAGGGAAAAGCTTGCAGTGCCCAGGCACAGGGACCAGAGCAGGGTTGGCTCTGCAGACATGACAGGGACTGTGTCCTTCAGGGCATCAGAAGCAATCTCCACAAGGGCAAGGAGCCTGCGCCTCTTGTCCACCGCTGACCCCCTGTAAAGAGTGGGCACTTAATTGGGATGTGACGAATAACATCTTGGGTGTGTCCTTGTCCCAGCTGCCCCTCTCCCATACAAAGAGACAAAATAGTCCCTTCTTCTAAGATTATATCCCTAGAAGGTTGCTGGCCTGGAACTCAGTATGTATCCAGGCTGGCCTTGAACTTGTGGCCATCCCCCTGCCTCTGCCTTCTGAGTGTTGGTATGTACAGGGGTGTGCCACCTTGCCTGGCTTTGTTTTCTGTCTCTTTGAGGCAGGGTCCAGGCTTCAGCTTTCTTTCCTCGGGCCTCAGCCTTCAGAGTACTGAGAACATAGTCATGGGTCACCACACTGGGCTGCAGTTTGGCCTTTTTTTGTTTTTTTGTTTATTTATTTATTTATTTATTTATTTATTTATTTATTTATTTATTTATTTTGCTGCGAGACTCCCGAGTGAGGGCGCCGCCAGCTCTGCACACGCCTGCCTCCTCTTCACCCATGGTCAATTCTGATCTGGAGGCTTACTCATCTGCTCCTGATGCCATTAGTCACCCCTCTTGGTTCCCAGGCTCCTTAATGAGCCACTGCCTCCTCGGTTCTGAGATAGGCCTGCCCTGGTCTGTTGCTTCCCAGGGAAACCAAGGTCAAGAGAGAGTACAGAGAACAGAGAAGATCCCAGTCTCTCTCCCAGCACCCACCACGCTCGCTCTGCAGGCAGTGGGGAGGGAGGGCAGGGCATCTCTCCGAGCGAAGGAAGAAGGGAAGACAGCCAGAATTTAGGGGAGTTATAAAGAGTCCATGGAGAAC